>NW_027596609.1:0-205000 GCF_964194155.1 Cetorhinus maximus
TGCCTGCACTGCTCACACTGCCTGCACTGCTCACACTGCCTCGCTGCCTGCACTGCTCACACTGCCAGCGCTGCCTGCACTGCTCACACTGCCAGCGCTGCCTGCACTGCTCACACTGCCTGCACTGCTCACACTGCCTACACTGCTCAGGACTGCCTACACTGCTCAGACTGCCTGCACTGCTCAGACTGCTTGCACTGCCAGTGCTGCCTGCACTGCTCACACTACCAGCGCTGCCTGCACTGCTCAGACTGCCTGCACTGCTCACACTACCAGCGCTGCCTGCACTGATCACACTGCCAGCACTGCCTGCACTGCTCACACTGTTCACACTGCCAGCGCTGCCTGCACTGCTCAGACTGCCTGCACTGCTCATGCTGCCAGCTCTACCTGCATTGCTCATGCTGCCAGCGCTGGCAGCACTGCCTGCACTGCTCACACTGCCAGCGCTGCCTGCACTGCTCACACTGCCAGCGCTGTCTGCACTGCTCACACTGCCAGCACTGCCTGCACGGCCAGCGCTGCCTGCACTGCTCACACTGCCAGCACTGCCTGCACAGCTCATACTGCCAGCACTGCCTCCACTGCTCAGACTGCCTGCACTGCCAGCGCGGCCTGCACTGCTCAGACTGCCTGCGCTGCCAGCGCTGACTGCACTGCTCACACTGCCAGCGCTGACTGCACTGCTCACACTGCCAGCGCTGACTGTTTTGCTCACGGTGCCAGCGTTGCCTGCACTGCTCAGACTGCCTGCCCCGTCAGACTGCCTGCACTGCTCAGACTGCCAGCACTACTCAGACTGCCAGCGCTCCCTGCACTGCTCAGACTGCCAGCGCTGCCTGCACTGCTCACACTGCCAGCACTGCCTGCACTGCTCACACTGCCAGCACTGCCTGCACTGCTCACACTGCCAGCGTTGCCTGCACTGCTCACACTACCAGCGCTGCCTGCACTGCTCACACTGCCAGCGCTGCCTGCACTGCTCAGACTGTCTGCACTGCTCAGACTGCCTGCACTGCCTGCACGGCCAGTGCTACCTGCACTGCTCATGCTGCCAGCACTGCTCACGCTGCCAGCACTACCTTCACTGCTCACACTGCCAGCGTTGCCTGCACTGCTCAGACTGCCTGCACTGCTCAGACTGCCTGCACTGCTCAGACTGCCTGCACTGCCAGCGCTGCCTGCACTGCCAGCGCTGCCTGCACTGCTCACACTACCAACGCTGTCTGCACTGCTCACACTGCCAGCACTGCCTGCACTGCTCACACTGCTCACACTGCCAGCGCTGCCTGCACTGCTCAGACTGCTTGCACTGCTCAGACTGCCTGCACTGCCAGCGCTACCTGCACTGCTCATGCTGCCAGCATTGCTCACACTGCCCACACTGCCTGCACTGCTCACACTGCCAGCGGTGACTGCACTGCTCAGACTGCCTGCACTGCTCAGAATGCCTGCACTGCTCAGACTGCCTGCACTGCTCAGACTGCCTGCACTGCTCACACTGCCTGTACAGCTCACACTGGCTGAGGTGCCTGCACTGCTCACACTGCCAGCGATGCCTGCACTGCTCACACTGCCAGCACTGCCTGCACTGCTCACACTGCCAGCGCTGCCTGCACTGCTCACAATGTCAATGCTGCCAGTACTGCTCACACTTCCAGTACTGCCTGCACTGCTCACACTGCCAGCGCTGCCTGCACTGCTCAGACTGCCTGCACTGCTCACACTGCCAGCGCTGCCTGCACTGCTCAGACTGCATGCACTGCTCAGACTGCCAGCGCTGCCTGCACTGCTTAGACTGCCAGCGCTGCCTGCACTGCTCAGACTGCCAGCGCTGCCTGCACTGCTCAGACTGCCAGCGCTGCCTCCACTGCTCACACTGCCAGCGTTGCCTGCACTGCTCAGACTGCCTGCACCGCTCAGACTGCCTGCACTGCTCAGACTGCCAGCTCTACTCAGACTGCCAGCGCTCCCTGCACTGCTCAGACTGCCTGCACTGCTCAGACTGCCGGCACTGCTCAGACTGCCTGCACTGCTCAGACTACCTTCACTGCTCAGAATGCCTGAACTGTTCAGACTGCCTGCACTGCTAACACTGTCATCGGTGCCTGCACTGCTCACACTGCCTGCACTGCTCACACTGCCTGCTCTGCCTGCACTGCTCACACTGCCTGCGCTGCCTGCACTGCTCACACTGCCAGCGCTGCCTGCACTGCTCACACTGCCAGCGCTGCCTGCACTGCTCACACTGCCTGCACTGCTCACACTGCCTACACTGCTCAGACTGCCTGCACTGCTCAGACTGCTTGCACTGCCAGTGCCGCCTGCACTGCTCACACTGACAGCGCTGCCTGCACTGCTCACAGTGCCTGCACTGCTCACACTGCCAGCGCTGCCTTCACTGCCCACACTGCCAGCGCTGCCTGCACTGCTCAAAATGCCAGCGCTGCCTGCACTGCTCACACTGCCAGCGCTGGCTGCACTGCTCACACTACCAGCGCTGCCTGCACTGCTCACACTGTAAGCACTGCTCACACTGCTGAGACTGCCTGCACTGCTGAGACTGCCTGCACTGCTGAGACTGCCTTCACTGCTCAGACTGCCTCCACTGCTCAGGCTGCCTGCACTGCTCAGACTGCCTGCACTGCTCAGACTGCCAGCACTGCCAGCGCTGCCTGCACTGCTCACACTGCCATCGCTGCCTGCACTGCTCAGACAGCCTGCACTGCTCATGCTGCCAGCGCTGCCAGCACTGCTCACACTGCCAGCACCGCCAGCACTGCCTGCACTGCTCAGACTGCCAGCACTTCCTGCACGGCCAGCGCTGCCTGCACTGCTCACACTGACAGCGCTGCCTGCACTGCTCAAAGTGCCATCGCTGCCTGCACTGCTCACACTGCCAGCGCTTCCTTGACTGCTCACACTGCCAGCACTGCTTGCACTGCTCACACTGCCTGGGCTGCCTTCACTGCTCACAGTGCCTGCACTGCTCACACTGCCTGCGCTGCCTGCACTGCTCACAGTGCCTGCGCTGCCTGCACTGCTCACACTGCATGCACTGCTCTGTGTGCCTGCGCTGCCTGCACTGCTCACAGTGCCTGCACTGCTCACACTGCCAGCACTGCCTGCACTGCTCACACTGACAGCGCTGCCTGCACTGCTCACAGTGCCTGCACTGCTCACACTGCCAGGTCGGCTCACACTGCCTGCGCTGCCTGCACTGCTCTCACTGCCTGCGCTGCCTGCACTTCTCACACTGCCTGCGCTACCTGCACTGCTCACACTGCCTGCGCTACCTGCACTGCTCACATTGCCTGCGCTGACTGCACTGCTCACACAGCCTTAATGCTCACACTGCCTGCGCTGCCTGTACTGCTCACACAGCCTGCACTGCTCACACTGCCTGCACTGCTCATACTGACAGCGCTGCCTGCACTGCTCACACTGCCTGCACTGCTCACACTGCCTGCGCAGCCAGCACTGCTCACACTGGCTTCACTGCTCACACTACCAGCACTGCTCACACTACCAGCACTGCTCACACTGCCTTCTCTGCTCATACTGACAGGGATGCCTGCACTTCTCACACTGCCTGCGCTGCCTGCACTGCTCACATTGCCTGCACTGCTCACACTGCATGCGCTGCCTGCACTGCTCACAATGCCTGTGCTGCCTGCACTGCTCATACTGCCTGCACTGCTCACACTGCCAGCGCAGCCTGCACTGCTCACAGTGCCAGCGCTGCCCGCACTGCTCACGCAGCCTGCGCTGACTGCACTGCTCACATTGCCTGCACTGCTCACACTGCCTGCATTGATCACACTGCCAGCGCTGCCTGCACTGCTCACACTGCCACCACGGTCTGCACTGCTCACACTGCCTGCACTGCCTGCACTGCTCACACTGCCAGCGCTGCCTGCACTGCTCACACTGCCAGCGCTGCCTTGACTGCTCACACTGCCAGCACTGCTCACACTGCCAGCACAGCTTGCACTGCTCATACTGCCTGGGCTGCCTGCATTGCTCACACTGACTGCACTGCTCACACTGCCTGCACTGCCTGCACTGCTCACACTGCCTGCGCTGTCTGCACTGCTGACACTGCATGCACTGCTCACAGTGCCTGCGCTGCCTTCACTGCTCACACTGCCTGCACTGCCTGCACTGCTCACATTGCCAGCACTGCCTGCACTGCTCACACTGACAGCGCTGCCTGCACTGCTAACAGTGCCTCCACTGCTCACACTGCCAGGTCGGCTCACACTGCCTGCGCTGCCTGCACTGCTCACACTGCCTGCGCTGCCTGCACTGCTCACACTGCCTGCACTGCTCACACTGCCTGCACTGCTAACACTACCTGCACTGCTCAGACAGCCTGCACTGCTAACACTGCCAGCGCTGACTGCACTGCTCACACTGCCTGCACTGCTCACACTGCCAGCGATGCTCACACTTACAGTGCTGACAGCTCGGCTCAGACTGCCAACGCTTCCTGCACCGCTCATGCTGACAGCGCTGACTGCACTGCTCACACTCCCAGCGATGCTCACACTTCCAGCGCTGACATCTCGGCTCAGACTGCCAACGCTTCCTGCACCGCTCACGCTGACAGCGCTGCCTGCACTGCTCACACTGCCAGTGCTGCCTGCACTGCTCACACCGCCAGCGCTACCTGCACTGCTCAAAGTGCCATCGCTGCCTGCAGTGCTTACACTGCCAGCGCTGCCATCTCGGCTCACACTGCCAGCGCTGCATGCACTGCTCAAACTGCCAGCGCTGCCTGCACTGCTCACACTGCCAGCGCTGCCTGCACTGCTAACACTGCCTGTGCTGCCTACACTACTCACACGACCAGCGATGCCTGCACTGCTCACACGACCAGCGCTGCTCACACTGCCAGCGATGCTCACACTTCCAGCGCTGACAGCTCGGCTCAGACTGCCAACGCTTCCTGCACCGCTCACGGTGACAGCGCTGCCTGCACTGCTCACACTGCCAGTGCTGCCTGCACTGCTCACACCGCCAGCGCTACCTGCACTGCTCAAAGTGCCATCGCTGCCTGCAGTGCTCACACTGCCAGCGCTGCCATCACGGCTCACACTGCCAGCGCTGCATGGACTGCTCAAACTGCCAGCGCTGCCTGCACTGCTCAAACTGCCAGCGCTGCCTGCACTGCTCACACTGCCGGCGCTGCCTGCACTGCTCACACCGCCAGCGCTACCTGCACTGCTCAAACTGCCAGCGCTGCCTGCACTGCTCACACTGCCGGCGCTGCCTGCATTGCTCACACTGCCAGCGCTGCCTGCACTGCTCACACTGCCTACACTGCTCACACTGCATGCGCTGCCTGCACTGCTCACACTGCCTGCACTGCTCTCACTGCCTGCGCTGCCTGCACTGCTCACAATGCCTGCGCTGCCTGCACTGCTCACACTGCTTGCGCTGACTGCACAGCTCACACTGCCTGCATTGCTCACACTGCCAGCGCTGCCTGCACTGCTCACACTGCCTGCGCTGCCTGCGCTGCTCAAACTGCCTGTGCTGCCTGCACTGCTGACACTGCCAGCATTGCCTGCACTGCTCAAACTGCCTGAGCTGCCTACACTGCTCACACTGCCAGCGCTGCCAACTAGGCTCACACTGCCAGGGCTGCCTGCACTGCTCACACTGCCAGGGCTGCCTGCACTGCTCACAATGCCAGCGCTGCCTGCTAGGCTCACATTGCCAGCGCGGCCTGCACTGCTCACACTGCCAGCGTGGCCTGCACTGCTCACACTGCCAGCGCTGCCTGCACTGCTCACACTGCCAGCGCTGCCTGCACTGCTCACACTGCCTGCAAAGCTCACACTGCCAGCGCTGCCTGCTCGGCTAACATTGCCAGCGCTGCATGCACTGCTCACACTGACAGCGCTGCCTTCACTGCTCACACTGACAGCGCTGCCTTCGCTGCTCACACTGCCAGTGCTGCCTGCACTGCTCACACCGCCAGCGCTACCTGCACTGCTCAAAGTGACATTGCTGCCTGCACTGCTCACACTGCCTGCACTGCCTGCACTGCTCACACTGCCTGCGCTGTCTGCACTGCTGACACTGCATGCACTGCTCACAGTGCCTGCGCTGCCTTCACTGCTCACACTGCCTGCACTGCCTGCACTGCTAACAGTGCCTCCACTGCTCACACTGCCAGGTCGGCTCACACTGCCTGCGCTGCCTGCACTGCTCACACTGCCTGCGCTGCCTGCACTGCTCACACTGCCTGCGCTGCCTGCACTTCTCACACTGCTTGCCCTGCCGGCACTTCTCACACTGCCTGCGCTACCTGCACTGCTCACACTGCCTGCGCTGACTGCACTGCTCACACAGCCTTACTGCTCACACTGCCTGCGCTGACTGTACTGCTCACGCTGCCTGCGCAGCCAGCACTGCTCACACTGCCTGCACTGCTCACACTGCCTGCACCGCTCACACTACCAGCACTGCTCACACTACCTGCACTGCTCACACTGCCTGCACTGCTCACACTGCCTTCTCTGCTCACACTGACAGCGCTGCCTGCACTTCTCACACTGCCTGCGCTGCCTGCTCTGCTCACACTGCCTGCACTGCTCACACTGCATGCGCTGCCTCCGCTGCCTGCACTGCTCACAATGCCTGTGCTGCCTGCACTGCTCACACTGCCTGCACTGCTCACTCTGCCAGCGCTGCCTACACTGCTCACAGTGCCAGCGCTGCCTGCACTGCTCAAGCTGCCTGAGCTGCCTGCACTGCTCACACTGCCTGCACTGCTCACACTGCCAGCGCTGCCTACACTGCTCACAGTGCCAGTGCTGCCTGCACTGCTCAAGATGCCTGCGCTGCCTGCACTGCTCACACTGCCTGCACTGCTCACACTGCCAGCGATGCTCACACTTCCAGCGCTGACAGCTCGGCTCAGACTGCCAACGCTTCCTGCACAGCTCACGCTGACAGCGCTGCCTGCACTGCTCACACTGCCAGTGCTGCCTGCACTGCTCACACCGCCAGCGCTACCTGCACTGCTCAAAGTGCCATCGCTGCCTGCAGTGCTCACACTGCCAGTGCTGCCATCTCGGCTCACAATGCCAGCGCTGCATGCACTGCTCAAACTGCCAGCGCTGCCTGCACTGCTCACACTGCCAGCGCTGCCTGCACTGCTAACACTGCCTGTGTTGCCTACACTACTCACACGACCAGCGCTGCCTGCACTGCTCACACTGCCTGCACTGCTCACACTGCCGGCGCTGCCTGCATTGCTCACACTGCCAGCGCTGCCTGCACTGCTCACACTGCCTACACTGCTCACACTGCATGCGCTGCCTGCACTGCTCACAATGCCTGCGCTGCCTGCACTGCTCACACTGCCTGCACTGCTCTCACTGCCTGCGCTGCCTGCACTGCTCACAATGCCTGCGCTGCCTGCACTGCTCACACTGCTTGCGCTGACTGCACAGCTCACACTGCCTGCATTGCTCACACTGCCAGCGCTGCCTGCACTGCTCACACTGCCTGCGCTGCCTGCGCTGCTCAAACTGCCTGTGCTGCCTGCACTGCTGACACTGCCAGCATTGCCTGCACTGCTCAAACTGCCTGAGCTGCCTACACTGCTCACACTGCCAGCGCTGCCTGCACTGTTCACACTGCCAGGGCTGCCTGCACTGCTCACACTGCCAGGGCTGCCTGCACTGCTCACACTGCCAGCGCTGCCTGCTAGGCTCACACTGCCAGCGCGGCCTGCACTGCTCACACTGCCAGCGCGGTCTGCACTGCTCACACTGCCAGCGCGGCCTGCACTGCTCACACTGCCAGCGCTGCCTGCACTGCTCACACTGCCAGCGCTGCCTGCACTGCTCACACTGCCTGCAAAGCTCACACTGCAAGAGCTGACTGCACTGCTCACACTGCCAGCGCTGCAAGCTCGGCTAACACTGCCAGCGCTGAATGCACTGCTCACACTGACAGCGCTGCCTTCACTGCTCACACTGCCAGTGCTGCCTGCACTGCTCACGCCACCAGCGCTACCTGCGCTGCTCAAAGTGACATCGCTGCCTGCACTGCTCACACTGCCAGCGCTGCCATCTCGGCTCACACTGCCAGCGCTGCATGCACTGCTCAAACTGCCAGCGCTGCCTGCACTGCTCACACTGCCTGCACTGCTCACACTGCCTGCGCTGACTGCACTGCTCACACTGTCAGCGCTGCCTGCACAGCTCACACTGCCTGCACTGCTCACACTGCATGCGCTGCCTGCACTGCTCACGCTGCCTGCACTGCTCACACTGCCTGCACTGCTCACAAGGCCTGCACTGCTCACAAGGCCTGCACTGCTCACATTACTCACACTGCCTGCACTGCTCTCACTGCCTGCACTGCTCACACTGCCTGCACTGCTCACACTGCCAGCGCTGCCTGCACTGCTCACACTGCCAGCGTTGCCTGCACTGCTCACACTGCCAGCACTGCATGCACTGCTCACACTGCAGGCGCTGCCTGCACTTCTCACAATACCTGCGCTGCCGGCACTGCTCACACTGCATGCACTGCTCACACTGCCTGCGCTGCCTGCATTGCTCACACTGCCAGCGCTGCCTGCATTGCTCACACTGCCTGCGCTGCTTGCACTGCTCACACTGCCTGCGCTGCCTGCACTGCTCACACTGCCTGCGCTGCCTGCACTACTCACAATGCCTGCACTGCTCACACTGCCTGCGCTGCCAGCACTGCTCACACTGCCTGCAGTACTGAGACTGCCTGTACTGCTGACACTGCCAGCACTGCTCACACTGCCAGCACTGCTCACACTGCCTGCACTGCTCACAGTGCCAGCGCTGCCTGCACTGCTCACGCAGCCTGCGCTGCCTGCACTGCTCACACTGCCTGCACTGCTCACACTGCCTGCATTGCTCACACTGCCAGCGCTGCCTGCACTGCTCACACTGCCAGCGCGGCCTGCACTGCTCACACTCCCAGCGCGGCCTGCACTGCTCACACTGCCAGCGCTGCCTTGACTGCTCACACTGCCAGCACTGCTTGCACTGCTCATACTGCCTGGGCTGCCTGCACAGCTCACACTGCCTGCACTGCTCAAACTGCCTGCGCTGCCTGCACTGCTCACACTGCCTGCGCTGTCTGCACTGCTGACACTGCATGCACTGCTCACAGTGCCTGCGCTGCCTTCACTGCTCACACTGCCTGCACTGCCTGCACTGCTCACATTGCCAGCGCTGCCTGCACTGCTTACACTGACAGCGCTGCCTGCACTGCTCACAGTGCCTGCACTGCTCACACTGCCAGGTCGGCTCACACTGCCTGCGCTGCCTGCACTGCTCACTCTGCCTGCGTTGCCTGCACTGCTCACACTGCCTGAACTGCTCACACTGCCTGCACTGCCAGCACTGCTCACACTGCCTGCACTGCTCACACTGCCTGCACTGCTCACACTGACAGCGCTGGCTGCGCTGCTCACACTGCCAGCACGGCTCACACTGCCTGCTCTGCTCACACTGCCTGCACTGCTCACACTGCCTCCGCTGCTCACACTGCCTGCACTGCTTACACTGCTCACACTGCCTGCACTGCTCACACTGCCTGCACTGCTAACACTACCTGCACTGCTCAGACAGCCTGCACTGCTAACACTGCCAGCGCTGACTGCACTGCTCACACTGCCTGCACTGCTCACACTGCCAGCGATGCTCACACTTACAGTGCTGACAGCTCGGCTCAGACTGCCAACGCTTCCTGCACCGCTCATGCTGACAGCGCTGACTGCACTGCTCACACTCCCAGCGATGCTCACACTTCCAGCGCTGACATCTCGGCTCAGACTGCCAACGCTTCCTGCACCGCTCACGCTGACAGCGCTGCCTGCACTGCTCACACTGCCAGTGCTGCCTGCACTGCTCACACCGCCAGCGCTACCTGCACTGCTCAAAGTGCCATCGCTGCCTGCAGTGCTTACACTGCCAGCGCTGCCATCTCGGCTCACACTGCCAGCGCTGCATGCACTGCTCAAACTGCCAGCGCTGCCTGCACTGCTCACACTGCCAGCGCTGCCTGCACTGCTAACACTGCCTGTGCTGCCTACACTACTCACACGACCAGCGATGCCTGCACTGCTCACACGACCAGCGCTGCTCACACTGCCAGCGATGCTCACACTTCCAGCGCTGACAGCTCGGCTCAGACTGCCAACGCTTCCTGCACCGCTCACGGTGACAGCGCTGCCTGCACTGCTCACACTGCCAGTGCTGCCTGCACTGCTCACACCGCCAGCGCTACCTGCACTGCTCAAAGTGCCATCGCTGCCTGCAGTGCTCACACTGCCAGCGCTGCCATCACGGCTCACACTGCCAGCGCTGCATGGACTGCTCAAACTGCCAGCGCTGCCTGCACTGCTCAAACTGCCAGCGCTGCCTGCACTGCTCACACTGCCGGCGCTGCCTGCACTGCTCACACCGCCAGCGCTACCTGCACTGCTCAAACTGCCAGCGCTGCCTGCACTGCTCACACTGCCGGCGCTGCCTGCATTGCTCACACTGCCAGCGCTGCCTGCACTGCTCACACTGCCTACACTGCTCACACTGCATGCGCTGCCTGCACTGCTCACAATGCCTGCGCTGCCTGCACTGCTCACACTGCCTGCACTGCTCTCACTGCCTGCGCTGCCTGCACTGCTCACAATGCCTGCGCTGCCTGCACTGCTCACACTGCTTGCGCTGACTGCACAGCTCACACTGCCTGCATTGCTCACACTGCCAGCGCTGCCTGCACTGCTCACACTGCCTGCGCTGCCTGCGCTGCTCAAACTGCCTGTGCTGCCTGCACTGCTGACACTGCCAGCATTGCCTGCACTGCTCAAACTGCCTGAGCTGCCTACACTGCTCACACTGCCAGCGCTGCCAACTAGGCTCACACTGCCAGGGCTGCCTGCACTGCTCACACTGCCAGGGCTGCCTGCACTGCTCACAATGCCAGCGCTGCCTGCTAGGCTCACATTGCCAGCGCGGCCTGCACTGCTCACACTGCCAGCGCGGTCTGCACTGCTCACACTGCCAGCGCGGCCTGCACTGCTCACACTGCCAGCGCTGCCTGCACTGCTCACACTGCCAGCGCTGCCTGCACTGCTCACACTGCCTGCAAAGCTCACACTGCCAGCGCTGCCTGCTCGGCTAACACTGCCAGCGCTGCATGCACTGCTCACACTGACAGCGCTGCCTTCACTGCTCACACTGACAGCGCTGCCTTCGCTGCTCACACTGCCAGTGCTGCCTGCACTGCTCACACCGCCAGCGCTACCTGCACTGCTCAAAGTGACATTGCTGCCTGCACTGCTCACACTGCCAGCGCTGCCATCTCGGCTCACACTGCCAGCGCTGCATGCACTGCTCAAACTGCCAGCGCTGCCTGCACAGCTCACACTGCCTGCACTGCTCACACTGCATGCGCTGCCTGCACTGCTCACACTGCTCACACTGCCTGCACTGCTCACAATGCCTGCACTGCTCATACTGCCAACGCTGCCTGCACTGCTCACACTGCCTGCACTGCTCAAACATCCTGCACTGCTCACAAGGCCTGCACTGCTCACACTACTCACACATCCTGCACTGCTCTCACTGCTCACACTGCCTGCACTGCTCACACTGCCTGCACTGCTCACACTGCCAGCGCTGCCTGCACTGCTCACACTGCCAGCGCTGCCTGCACTGCTCACGCTGCCTGCGCTGCCTGCACTGCTCATACTGCATGCGCAGCCTGCACTGCCTGCACTGCTCACAATGCCTGCGCTGCCTGCACTGCTCACACTGCCTGCACTGATCTCACTGCCTGCGCTGCCTGCACTGCTCACACTGCCTGCTCTGCCTGCACTGCTCACACTGCATGCACTGTTCACACTGCCTGCGCTGCCTGCACTGCTCACACTGCCTGCGCTGCCTGCACTGCTCACACTGCCTGCACTGCTCACACTGCCTGCACTGCTCACAAGGCCTGCACTGCTCACACTACTCACACTGCCTGCACTGCTCACACTGCCTGCACTGCTCACACTGCCTGCACTGCTCACACTGCCAGCGCTGCCTGCACTGCTCACACTGCCAGCGCTGCCTGCACTGCTCACGCTGCCTGCGCTGCTCACACTGCCAGTGCTGCCTGCACTGCTCACACTGCCTGTGCTACCATCGCTGCTCAAAGTGCCATCGCTGACTGCACTGCTCACACTGCCAGCGCTGCCATCTCGGCTCACACTGCCAGCGCTGCATGCACTGCTCAAACTGCCAGCGCTGCCTGCACTGCTCACACTGCCTGCGCTGCCTGCACTGCTCACACTGCCAGCGCTTCATGCACTGCTCACACTGCTCACACTGCAGGCGCTGCCTGCACTTCTCACAATACCTGCGCTGCCGGCACTGCTCACACTGCATGCACTGCTCACACTGCCTGCGCTGCCTGCATTGCTCACACTGCCAGCGCTGCCTGCATTGCTCACACTGCCTGCGCTGCCTGCACTGCTCACACTGCCTGCGCTGCCTGCACTGCTCACACTGCCAGCGCTGCCTGCACTACTCACAATGCCTGCACCGCTCACACTTCCTGCGCTGCCAGCACTGCTCACACTGCCTGCAGTGCTGAGACTGCCTGCACTGCTGACACTGCCAGCACTGCTCACACTGCCAGCACTGCTCACACTGCCGGCACTGCTCACACTGCCAGCGCTGCCTGCACTGCTCACACTGCCAACGCTGCATGCACTGCTCATACTGCATGCGCAGCCTGCGCTGCCTGCACTGCTCACAATGCCTGCGCTGCCTGCACTGCTCACATTGCCTGCACTGATCTCACTGCCTGCGCTGCCTGCACTGCTCACACTGCCTGCTCTGCCTGCACTGCTCACACTGCATGCACTGTTCACACTGCCTGCGCTGCCTGCACTGCTCACATTGCCTGCGCCGCCTGCACTGCTCACACTGCCTGCACTGCTCACTCTGCCTGCACTGCTCACAAGGCCTGCACTGCTCACACTACTCACACTGCCTGCACTGCTCTCACTGCTCACACTGCCTGCACTGCTCACGCTGCCAGCGCTGCCTGCACTGCTCACGCTGCCAGCGCTGCCTGCACTGCTCACGCTGCCTGCGCTGCTCACACTGCTCACACTGCCAGCGCTGCCTGCACTGCTCACAATGCCTGCGCTGCCTGCACTGATCTCACTGCCTGCGCTGCCTGCACTGCTCACACTGCCTGCTCTGCCTGCACTGCTCACACTGCATGCACTGTTCACACTGCCTGCGCTGCCTGCACTGCTCACACTGCCTGCGCTGCCTGCACTGCTCACACTGCCTGCACTGCTCACACTGCCAGCGCTGCATGCACTGCTCACACTGCAGGCGCTGCCTGCACTTCTCACAATACCTGCGCTGCCGGCACTGCTCACACTGCATGCACTGCTCACACTGCCTGCGCTGCCTGCATTGCTCACACTGCCAGCGCTGCCTGCATTGCTCACACTGCATGCGGTGCCTACACTGCTCACACTGCCAGCGCTGCCTACACTGCTCACACGCCAGCGCTGCCTGCACTACTCACAATGCCTGCACTGCTCACACTTCCTGCGCTGCCAGCACTGCTCACACTGCCTGCAGTGCTGAGACTGCCTGCACTGCTGACACTGCCAGCACTGCTCACACTGCCAGCACTGCTCACACTGCCAGCACTGCTCACACTGCCAGCGCTGCCTGCACTGCTCACACTGCATGCGCAGCCTGCACTGCCTGCACTGCTCACAATGCCTGCGCTGCCTGCACTGATCTCACTGCCTGCGCTGCCTGCACTGCTCACACTGCCTGCTCTGCCTGCACTGCTCACACTGCATGCACTGTTCACACTGCCTGCGCTGCCTGCACTGCTCACACTGCCTGCACTGCTCATACTGCATGCGCAGCCTGCACTGCCTGCACTGCTCACAATGCCTGCGCTGCCTGCACTGATCTCACTGCCTGCGCTGCCTGCACTGCTCACACTGCCTGCTCTGCCTGCACTGCTCACACTGCATGCACTGTTCACACTGCCTGCGCTGCCTGCACTGCTCACACTGCCTGAACTGCTCACACTGCCTGCACTGCTCACACTGCCTGCACTGCTCACACTGCCAGCGCTGCCTTCACTGCTCACACTGACTGCCCTGCCTGCACTGCTCAAACTGCCTGCGCTGCCTGCACTGCTCACACTGTCAACATTGCCTGCACTGCTCACACTGCCTGCGCTGCCTACACTGCTATCACTGCCAGCGCTGCCTCCACTGTTCACACTGCCCTCGCTGCCAGCTAGGCTCACACTGCCAGGGCTGCCTGCACTGCTCACACTGCCATCGCTGCCTGCACTGCTCACACTGCCAGCGCTGCCTGCCTTGCTTACACTGCCAGCGCTGCCTGCACTTCTCACAGTGCCAGCGCTGCCTGCACTGCTCACGCAGCCTGCGCTGCCTGCACTGCTCACAATGCCTGCACTGCTCACACTGCCTGCATTGCTCACACTGCCAGCGCGGTCTGCACTGCTCACACTCCCAGAGCGGCCTGCACTGCTCACACTGCCAGCGCTGCCATGACTGCTCACACTGCCAGCACTGCACACACTGCCAGCACTGCTTGCACTGCTCATACTGCCTGGGTTGCCTGCACTGCTCACACTGCCTGCACTGCTCAAACTGCCTGCGCTGCCTGCACTGCTCACAGTGCCTGCGCTGTCTGCACTGCTCACACTGCCTGCACTGCTCACATTGCCAGCGCTGCCTGCACTGCTCACACTGACAGCGCTGCCTGCACTGCTCACAGTGCCTGCACTGCTCACACTGCCAGGTCGGCTCACACTGCCTGCGCTGCCTGCACTGCTCACTCTGCCTGTGTTGCCTGCACTGCTCACACTGCCTGCACTGCTCACACTGACTGCACTGCTCACACTGCCTGCACTGCTCACACTGCCAGCGCTGCCTTCACTGCTCACACTGACTGCCCTGCCTGCACTGCTCAAACTGCCTGCGCTGCCTGCTCTGCTCACACTGTCAACATTGCCTGCACTGCTCACACTGCCTGCACTGCCAGCACTGCTCACACTGCCTGCACTGCTCACACTGCTTGCACTGCTCACACTGACAGCGCTGGCTGCGCTGCTCACACTGCCAGCACGGCTCACACTGCCTGCACTGCTCACACTGCCTGCACTGCTCACACTGCCTCCGCTGCTCACACTGCCTGCACTGCTCACACTGCCTGCACTGCTCAGACAGCCTGCACTGCTAACACTGCCAGCGCTGACTGCACTGCTCACATTGCCTGCACTGCTCACACTGCCAGCGATGCTCACACTTCCAGCGCTGACAGCTCGGCTCAGACTGCCAACGCTTCCTGCACCGCTCACGCTGACAGCGCTGCCTGCACTGCTCACACTGCCAGTGCTGCCTGCACTGCTCACACCGCCAGCGTTACCTGCACTGCTCAAAGTGCCATCGCTGCCTGCACTGCTCACACTGCCAGCGCTGCCATCTCGGCTCACATTGCCAGCGCTGCAGGCACTGCTCAAACTGCCAGCGCTGCCTGCACTGCTCACACTGCCAGCACTGCCTGCACTGCTAACACTGCCTGTGCTGCCTACACTACTCACACGGCCAGCGCTGCCTGCACTGCTCACACTGCCTGCACTGCTCACACTGCCAGCGCTGCCATCTCGGCACACACTGCCAGCGCTGCATGGACTGCTCAAACTGCCAGCACTGGCTGCACTGCTCACACTGCCTGCGCTGCCTGCATTGCTCACACTGCCAGCGCAGCCTGCACTGCTCACACTGCCTACACTGCTCACACTGCATGCGCTGCCTGCACTGCTCACAATGCCTGCGCTGCTTGCACTGCTCACACTGCCTGCACTGCTCTCACTGCCTGCGCTTCCTGCACTGCTCACAATGCCTGCGCTGCCTGCACTGCTCACACTGCATGCACTGCTCACAGTGCCTGCGCTGCCTGCACTGCTCACACTGCTTGCGCTGACTGCACTGCTCACACTGCCTGCACTGCTCACACTGCCAGCGCTGCCATCTCGGCACACACTGCCAGCGCTGCATGGACTGCTCAAACTGCCAGCACTGGCTGCACTGCTCACACTGCCTGCGCTGCCTGCATTGCTCACACTGCCAGCGCAGCCTGCACTGCTCACACTGCCTACACTGCTCACACTGCATGCGCTGCCTGCACTGCTCACAATGCCTGCGCTGCTTGCACTGCTCACACTGCCTGCACTGCTCTCACTGCCTGCGCTTCCTGCACTGCTCACAATGCCTGCGCTGCCTGCACTGCTCACACTGCATGCACTGCTCACAGTGCCTGCGCTGCCTGCACTGCTCACACTGCTTGCGCTGACTGCACTGCTCACACTGCCTGCATTGCTCACACTGCCAGCGCTGCCTGCACTTCTCACGCTGCCTGCGCTGCCTGCACTGCTCAAACTGCCTGCGCTGCCAGCTAGGCTCACACTGCCAGGGCTGCATGCACTGCTCACACTGCCAGGGCTGCCTGCACTGCTCACACTGCCAGCATTGCCTGCACTGCTCAAACTGTCTGAGCTGCCTACACTGCTCACACTGCCAGCGCTGCCTGCACTGTTCACACTGCCAGCGCTGCCAGCTAGGCTCACACTGCCAGGGCTGCCTGCACTGCTCACACTGCCAGGGCTGCCTGCACTGCTCACACTGCCAGCGCTGTCAGCTAGGCTCACACTGCCAGCGCGGCCAGCACTGCTCACACTGCAAGCGCGGCCTGCACTGCTCACACAGCCAGCGCGGCCTGCACTGCTCACACTGCCAGCGCTGCCTGCACTGCTCACACTGCCTGCACTGCTCACACTTCCAGCGCTGCCTGCACTGCTCACACTGCCAGCGCTGCCTTTTCTGCTCACACTGCCAGCACTGCTCACACTGCCAGCGCTGCCTGCACTGCTCACACTGCCAGCGTTGCCTGCACTCCTCACACTGTTGCGTTGCCTGCACTGCTCACACTGCCTTCACTGCTCACACTGCCTGCACTGCCAGCACTGCTCACACTGCCTTCACTGCTCACACAGCCTGCAATGCTCACACTGCCTGCCCTGCTCACCCTGACAGCGCTGCCTGCGCTGCTCACACTGCCAGTAGGGCTCACACTGCCTGCACTGCTCACACTGCCTTCACTGCTCACACTGCCTGCACTGCTCACACTTCCAGCGATGCTCACACTGCCAGCGCTGCCAGCTCGGCTCACACTGCCAACGCTTCCTGCACCGCTCACACTGACAGCGCTGCCTTCACTGCTAACATTGCCACTGCTGCCTGCACTGCTCACACCGCCAGCGCTACCTGCACTGCTCAAAGTGCCATCGCTGCCTGCACTGCCCACACTGCCAGCGCTACCATCTCGGCTCACACTGCCAGCGCTGCATACACTGCTCAAACTGACAGCGCTGCCTGCACTGCTCACACTGCCTGCGCTGACTGCACTGCTCACACTGCCAGCGCTGCCTGCACAGCTCACACTGCCTGCACTGCTCACACTGCATGCGCCGCCTGCACTGCTCACACTGCCTGCACTGCTCACAATGCCTGCACTGCTCATACTGCCAACGCTGCCTGCACTGCTCACACTGCCTGCACTGCTCACACTGCCTGCACTGCTCACAAGGCCTGCACTGCTCACACTACTCACACTGCCTGCACTGCTCTCACTGCTCACACTGCCTGCACTGCTCACACTGCCTGCGCTGCTCACACTGCCAGCGCTGCCTGCACTGCTCACATTGCCTGCACTGCTCACACTGCCTGATTGCTCACACTGCCAGCGCTGCCTGCACTGCTCATGCTGCCTGCGCTGCTCACACTGCCAGCGCTGCCTGCACTGCTCACACTGCCTGCGCTACCTTCACTGCTCAAAGTGCCATTGCTGCCTGCACTGCTCACACTGCCAGCGCTGCCATCTCAGCTCACACTGCCAGCGCTGCATGCACTGATCAAACTGCCAGCGCTGCCTGCACTGCTCACACTGCCTGCGTTGCCTGCACTGCTCACACTGCCAGCGCTGCATGCACTGCTCACACTGCTCACACTACATGCGCTGCCTGTACTGCTCACAATACCTGCGCTGCCTGCACTGCTCACACTGCATGCACTGCTCACACGGCCTGAGCTGCCTGCATTGCTCACACAGTCAGCGCTGACTGCATTGCTCACACTGCCTGCACTGCTCACACTGCCTGCGCTGCCTGCACTGCTCACACTGCCAGCGCTGCCTGCACTACGCACAATGCCTGCACTGCTCACACTGCCTGCGCTTCCAGCACTGCTCACACTGCCTGCACTGCTCACACTGCCAGCACTGCTCACACTACCAGCACTGCTCACACTGCCTGCACTGCTCACACTGCCTTCTCTGCTCACACTGCCAGCGCTGCCTGCACTGCTCACACTGCCTGCACTGCTCACACTGCATGCGCTTCCTGCGCTGCCTGCACTGCTCACAATGCCAGCGCTGCCTGCACTGCTCACACTGCCAGCACTGCCTGCACTGCTAACACTGCCTGTGCTGCCTACACTACTCACACGGCCAGCGCTGCCTGCACTGCTCACACTGCCTGCACTGCTCACACTGCCAGCGCTGCCATCTCGGCACACACTGCCAGCGCTGCATGGACTGCTCAAACTGCCAGCACTGGCTGCACTGCTCACACTGCCTGCGCTGCCTGCATTGCTCACACTGCCAGCGCAGCCTGCACTGCTCACACTGCCTACACTGCTCACACTGCATGCGCTGCCTGCACTGCTCACAATGCCTGCGCTGCTTGCACTGCTCACACTGCCTGCACTGCTCTCACTGCCTGCGCTTCCTGCACTGCTCACAATGCCTGCGCTGCCTGCACTGCTCACACTGCATGCACTGCTCACAGTGCCTGCGCTGCCTGCACTGCTCACACTGCTTGCGCTGACTGCACTGCTCACACTGCCTGCATTGCTCACACTGCCAGCGCTGCCTGCACTGCTCACGCTGCCTGCGCTGCCTGCACTGCTCAAACTGCCTGCGCTGCCAGCTAGGCTCACACTGCCAGGGCTGCATGCACTGCTCACACTGCCAGGGCTGCCTGCACTGCTCACACTGCCAGCATTGCCTGCACTGCTCAAACTGTCTGAGCTGCCTACACTGCTCACACTGCCAGCGCTGCCTGCACTGTTCACACTGCCAGCGCTGCCAGCTAGGCTCACACTGCCAGGGCTGCCTGCACTGCTCACACTGCCAGGGCTGCCTGCACTGCTCACACTGCCAGCGCTGTCAGCTAGGCTCACACTGCCAGCGCGGCCAGCACTGCTCACACTGCAAGCGCGGCCTGCACTGCTCACACAGCCAGCGCGGCCTGCACTGCTCACACTGCCAGCGCTGCCTGCACTGCTCACACTGCCTGCACTGCTCACACTTCCAGCGCTGCCTGCACTGCTCACACTGCCAGCGCTGCCTTTTCTGCTCACACTGCCAGCACTGCTCACACTGCCAGCGCTGCCTGCACTGCTCACACTGCCAGCGTTGCCTGCACTCCTCACACTGTTGCGTTGCCTGCACTGCTCACACTGCCTTCACTGCTCACACTGCCTGCACTGCCAGCACTGCTCACACTGCCTTCACTGCTCACACAGCCTGCAATGCTCACACTGCCTGCCCTGCTCACCCTGACAGCGCTGCCTGCGCTGCTCACACTGCCAGTAGGGCTCACACTGCCTGCACTGCTCACACTGCCTTCACTGCTCACACTGCCTGCACTGCTCACACTTCCAGCGATGCTCACACTGCCAGCGCTGCCAGCTCGGCTCACACTGCCAACGCTTCCTGCACCGCTCACACTGACAGCGCTGCCTTCACTGCTAACATTGCCACTGCTGCCTGCACTGCTCACACCGCCAGCGCTACCTGCACTGCTCAAAGTGCCATCGCTGCCTGCACTGCCCACACTGCCAGCGCTACCATCTCGGCTCACACTGCCAGCGCTGCATACACTGCTCAAACTGACAGCGCTGCCTGCACTGCTCACACTGCCTGCGCTGACTGCACTGCTCACACTGCCAGCGCTGCCTGCACAGCTCACACTGCCTGCACTGCTCACACTGCATGCGCCGCCTGCACTGCTCACACTGCCTGCACTGCTCACAATGCCTGCACTGCTCATACTGCCAACGCTGCCTGCACTGCTCACACTGCCTGCACTGCTCACACTGCCTGCACTGCTCACAAGGCCTGCACTGCTCACACTACTCACACTGCCTGCACTGCTCTCACTGCTCACACTGCCTGCACTGCTCACACTGCCTGCGCTGCTCACACTGCCAGCGCTGCCTGCACTGCTCACATTGCCTGCACTGCTCACACTGCCTGATTGCTCACACTGCCAGCGCTGCCTGCACTGCTCATGCTGCCTGCGCTGCTCACACTGCCAGCGCTGCCTGCACTGCTCACACTGCCTGCGCTACCTTCACTGCTCAAAGTGCCATTGCTGCCTGCACTGCTCACACTGCCAGCGCTGCCATCTCAGCTCACACTGCCAGCGCTGCATGCACTGATCAAACTGCCAGCGCTGCCTGCACTGCTCACACTGCCTGCGTTGCCTGCACTGCTCACACTGCCAGCGCTGCATGCACTGCTCACACTGCTCACACTACATGCGCTGCCTGTACTGCTCACAATACCTGCGCTGCCTGCACTGCTCACACTGCATGCACTGCTCACACGGCCTGAGCTGCCTGCATTGCTCACACAGTCAGCGCTGACTGCATTGCTCACACTGCCTGCACTGCTCACACTGCCTGCGCTGCCTGCACTGCTCACACTGCCAGCGCTGCCTGCACTACGCACAATGCCTGCACTGCTCACACTGCCTGCGCTTCCAGCACTGCTCACACTGCCTGCACTGCTCACACTGCCAGCACTGCTCACACTACCAGCACTGCTCACACTGCCTGCACTGCTCACACTGCCTTCTCTGCTCACACTGCCAGCGCTGCCTGCACTGCTCACACTGCCTGCACTGCTCACACTGCATGCGCTTCCTGCGCTGCCTGCACTGCTCACAATGCCTGCGCTGCCTGCACTGTTCACACTGCCTGCACTGATCTCACTGCCTGCGCTGCCTGCACTGCTCACACTGCCTGCGCTGCCTGCACTGCTCACACTGCATGCACTGTTCACACTGCCTGCGCTGCCTGCACTGCTCACACTGCCTGCGCTGCCTGCACTGCTCACACTGCCTGCACTGCTCACACTGCCAGCGCTGCCTGCAATGCTCACACTGACTGCCCTGCCTGCACTGCTCAAACTGCCTGCGCTGCCTGCACTGCTCACACTGTCAACATTGCCTACACTGCTCACAATGCCTGCGCTGCCTACACTGCTATCACTGCCAGCGCTGCCTCCACTGTTCACACTGCCCTCGCTGCCAGCTAGGCTCACACTGCCAGGGTTGCCTGCACTGCTCACACTACCAGCGCTGCCTGCACTGCTCACACTAACAGCGCTGCCTGCACTGCTCACACTGCCAGCGCTGCCTGCACTGCTCACACTGCCAGCGCTGCCTGCCTTGCTCACTCTGCCAGCGCTGCCTGCACTGCTCACAGTGCCAGCGCTGCCTGCACTGCTCACGCAGCCTGCGCTGCCTGCACTGCTCACACTGCCAGCGCTGCCATCTCGGCTCACACTGCCAGCACTGCCTGCATTGCTCACACTGCCAGCGCTGCCTGCACTGCTCACACTGCCAACACTGCTCACACTGCATGCGCTGCCTGCACTGCTCACAATGCCTGCGCTGCCTGCAGTGCTCACACTGCCTGCACTGCTCTCACTGCCTGCTCTGCCTGCACTGCTCACAATGCCTACGCTGCCTGCACTGCTCACACTGCATGCACTGCTCACACTGCCTGCGCTGCCTGCACTGCTCACACTGCTTGCGCTGACTGCACTGCTCACGCTGCCTGCATTGCTCACACTGCCAGCGCTGCCTGCACTGCTCACACTGCCTGCGCTGCTCAAACTGCCTGCGCTGCCTGCACTGCTGACACTGCCAGCATTGCCTGCACTGCTCAAACTGCCTGCGCTGCCTACACTGCTCACACTGCCAGCGCTGCCTGCACTGTTCACACTGCCAGCACTGCCAGCTAGGCTCACACTGCCAGGGCTGCCAGCACTGCTCACACTGCCAGGGCTGCCTGCACTGCTCACACTGCCAGCGCTGTCAGCTAGGCTCACACTGCCAGCGCGGCCTGCACTGCTCACACTGCCAGCGCGGCCTGCACTGCTCACATTGCCACGGCTGCCTCCACTGCTCACACTGCCTGCGCTGCCAGCACTGCACACACTGCCAGCGCTGCCTCCATTGCTCACACTGCCTGCACTGCTCACACTGCCAGGGCTGCCTCCACTGCTCACACTGCCTGCGCTTCCTGCACTGCTCACACTGCCAGCACTGCCTCCACTGCTCACACTCCCAGCGCAGCCTGCACTGCTCACACTGCCAGCGCTGCCATCTCGGCTGACACTGCCAGCGCTGCATGCACTGCTCAAACTGCCAGCGCTGCCTGCACTGCTCACACTGCCTGCACTGCTCACACTGCATGTGCTGCCTGCGCTGCCTGCACTGCTCACAATGCCTGTGCTGCCTGCACTGCTCATACTGCCTGCACTGCTCACACTGCCCTCACTGCTCACACTGCCAGCGCTGCCTGCACTGCTCATAGTGCCAGCGCTGCCTGCGCTGCTCACGCTGCCTGCACTGCTCACACTGCCTGCACTGCTCACACTGCCTGCACTGCTCACACTGCCAGGGCTGCCTGCACTGCTCACACTTCCAGCGCTGCCTGCACTGCTCACACTGCCTGCGTTGCCTGCACTGCCCTGACTGCTTGCACTGCCCACACTGCCTGCGCTGCTCACACTGCCTGCACTGCTCACACTGACAGCGCTGCCTTCGCTGCTCACACTGCCAGCACGGCTCACACTGCCTGCACTGCTCAGACTGCCTGCACTGCTCACACTGCCTGCACTGCTCACACTGCCTGCACTGCTTAAACTGCTCACACTGCCTGCACTGCTCACACTGCCATGCACTGCTCACACTGCCTGCACTGCTCACACTGCCTGCACTGCTCACACTGCCTGCACTGCTCAGACAGCCTGCACTGCTAACAATGCTAGCGCTCACTGCACTGCTCACACTGCCTGCACTGCTCACACTGCCAGCGATGCTCACACTTCCAGCGCTGCCAGCTCTGCTCAGACTGCCAACGCTTCCTGCACCGCTCACACTGACAGCGCTGCCTGCACTGCTCACACTGCAACTGCTGCCTGCACTGCTCACACTGCCAGCGCTGCCATCTCGGCTCAAACTGCCAGCGCTGCATGCACTGCTCAAACTGCCAGCGCTGCCTGCACTGCTCACACTGCCTGCGCTGCCTGCATTGCTCACACTTCCAGCGCTGCCTGCACTGCTCACACTGCCTGCACTGCTCTCACTGCCTGTGCTGCCTGCACTGCACACACTGCCTGCGCTGTCTGCACTGCTCACACGGCATGCACTGCTCACACTGCCTGCGCTGCCTGCACTGCTCACACTGCGTGCGCTGCCTGCACTGCTCACACTGCCTGCATTGCTCACACTGCCAGCGCTGCCTGCACTGCTCACACAGCCTGCGCTGCCTGCACTGCTCAAACTGCCTGCGCTGCCTGCACTGCTGACACTGCCAGCATAGCCTGCACTGCTCAAACTGCCTGCGCTGCCTACATTGGTCACACTGCCAGCGCTGCCTGCACTGTTCACACTGCCAGCGCTGCAAGCTAGGCTCCCACTGCCAGGGCTGCCTGCACTGCTCACACTGCCAGCGCTGCCTGCACTGCTCACACTGCCATCGTGGCCTGCACTGCTCACACTGCCAGCGCGGCCTGCACTGCTCACACTGCCAGCGCGGCCTGAACTACTCACAATGCCAGCGCTGCCTGCACTGCTCACACTGCCAGCGCTGCCTGCACTGCTCACACTGCCAGCGCTGCCTGCACTGCTAACACTGCCTGCACTGCTCTCACTGCCAGCGCTGCCTGCTTTGCTCACACTGTCAGCGCTGCAAGCTCGGCTAACACTGCCAGCGCTGCATGCACTGCTCACACTGCCAGCGCTGCCTGCACTGCTCACACTGCCAGCGCTGCCTGCACTGCTAACACTGCCTGCGCTGCCTACACTGCTCACACGGCCAGCGCTGCCTGCACTGCTCACACTGCCTGCACAGCTCACACTGCCTGCGCTGCTCACACTGCCTGCGCTGCCTGCACTGCTCACACTGCCAGCGCTGCCTGCACAGCTCACACTGCCTGCGCTGCCTGCACTGCTCACACTGCCAGCGCGGCCTGCACTGCTCACACTGCCAGCGCTGCCAGCTCGGCGCTCACTGCCACCGTTGCCTTGACTGCTCACATTGCCAGCACTGCTCACACTTCCAGCACTGCTTGCACTGCTCACACTGCCTCGGCTGCCTGCACTGCTCACACTGCCAGCACTGCTCACACTGCCTGCACTGCGTCCACTGCTCACACTGCCTTCGCTGCTCACACTGCCGGCACTGCTCACACTGCCTACACTGCTCAACCTGACAGCCTTGCCTGCGCTGCTCACACTGCCAGCACGGCTCACACTGCCTGCACTGCTCACACTGCCTGCACTTCTCACACTGCGTGCACTGCTCACACTGCCAGCGATGCTCGCACTTCCAGCGCTGCCAGCTCGGCTAACACTGCCAATGCTTCCTGCACCGCTCACACTGACAGCGCTGCCTTCACTGCTCACACTGCCAGCGCTACCTGCACTGCTCAAAGTGCCATTGATGCCTGCACTGCTCACACTGCCTACGCTGCCATCTCGGCCTACACTGCCAGCGCTGCATGCACTGCTCAAACTGCCAGCGCTGCCTGGACTGCTCACACTGCCTGCGCTGACTGCACTGCTCACACTGCCAGCGCTGCCTGCACTGCTCACACTGCCTGCTCTGCTCACACTGCATGCGCTGCCTACACTGCTCTCAATGCCTGCGCTGCCTGCACTGCTCACACTGCCTGCACTGCTCGCGCTGCCTGCACTGCTCACGCTGCCTGCACTGCTCACGCTGCCTCCACTGCTCACGCTGCCTGCACTGCTCACACTACCTGCGCTGCCTGCACTGCTCGCGCTGCCTGCACTGCTCACACTGCCTGCGCTGCCTGCACTGCTCACACTACCTGCGCTGCCTGCACTGCCTGCGCTGCTCACACTGCCTGCGCTGCCTGCACTGCTCACACTGCCTGCACTGCTCGCGCTGCCTGCACTGCTCACGCTGCCTGCACTGCTCACGCTGCCTCCACTGCTCGCGCTGCCTGCACTGCTCACACTGCTCACGCTGCCTGCACTGCTCACACTACCTGCGCTGCCTGCACTGCTCGCGCTGCCTGCACTGCTCACACTGCCTGCGCTGCCTGCACTGCTCACGCTGCCTGCACTGCTCACACTGCCAGCGCTGCTCACGCTGCCTGCACTGCTCGCGCTGCCTGCACTGCTCACGCTGCCTGCACTGCTCACACTGCCAGCGCTGCCTGCACTGCTCACGCTGCCTGCACTGCTCACACTGCCAGCGCTGCCTGCACTGCTCGCGCTGCTCACACTGCCTGCACTGCTCACGCTGCCTCCACTGCTCACACTGCCAGCGCTGCTCACGCTGCCTCCACTGCTCACGCTGCCTCCACTGCTCACACTGCCAGCGCTGCTCACGCTGCCTCCACTGCTCACGCTGCCTCCACTGCTCACACTGCCAGCGCTGCTCACGCTGCCTCCACTGCTCACACTGCCAGCGCTGCTCACACTGCCTCCACTGCTCACACTGCCAGCGCTGCTCACACTGCCTCCACTGCTCACACTGCCAGCGCTGCTCACACTGCCTCCACTGCTCACGCTGCCTCCACTGCTCACACTGCCAGCGCTGCTCACGCTGCTCACGCTGCCTGCTGGGCTTGACAGGTGGAGCGCAGTCACTTGGGGAAGATAGCTGTGCGAATTAGCCAACGTGGAAGTGAAGCCGAGCGAGCGGTTAACACATTGTGGGAAAAACGGGGGTGCAGAGGATTCTCCGAGTCTGTGTGCTTTTCACCCTGTATTGTGGCCCCGCCACCCGCCACCCGCCACGGAGCCCAAGTGTGGAATTTTAAAAAAAACAATCCTTTTCTTGCGCGTCATATTATCTTGCTCGCGCAGAATAAGGCCCGCCCTCTCGCGCACCGTGATAGGTAGGCTTGTATGTCACGTCACAAAGAGCATGGACTCCAGATTGCGATTGGTTACCAGAGCCTGATTGACGAGCGCAGCCGCCAATCGGAGCGAGGTGCCTGGCGGAGCCCTCCCAGCGGCGCCATCTTTGATGGGTTGGATATGGCGCGAGGAGTGTGAGCTGGAGAAAGCAGCTCTTCCCTAGGCGTTTTGCAGCCTCCCTGATCGGCCCTTTCACTCACTCACTCTCCCGCCCTGGGAAAAGGGGCATTGTTCTCAGCGCTTTCTCATCCTGAGGAGCGCTGCTTCCTTCCACCCTGCATTGCTGGCCTTTTATTGAGTGCGGCCATGGCCTGGGCGCTGAAGATGCCGATGCCGGATGAGGTGATTGAATCTGGGCTGGTGCAGGATTTCGATGCCAGTTTGTCTGGAATCGGCCAGGAATTGGGGGCAGGAGCCTACAGTATGAGGTATTTGTTCTAGATACACACGTGTTTAAAAAAAACATCCTTCAAAAATAACAAGTGTAGAAGGCGGGTGTTGTGAGCCGTTTTCCATTGATAGTAACCTGGATTTACACAGGTACAGGGGCCTATCCATATTCACCAACTGTAAACCCAGAGAGTCTACAGCACAGAAAAAGGCCCTTCGGCCCATCGAGTCTGCGCCAGTCAAACAAGTACCTAACTATTCTAATCCCATTTTCCAGCACTAGGTCCATGGCCTTTTCTGATAATTGTAAGTTTTGCATGATGAAGAATGAGCATCAAGCTGCCTGTTAGTAAAAAAGGACAGCTGATCATCTATGACATACTACTTAACATTTTGGAACTCATTGCTTTTACAATAAAATGTTAAGTAGTCTGTCATAAATGATCAGCTGCCCTTTTTTACTAACAGGCCACCATGGGCATCACAAGTGCACATCCAAATGCTTCTGAAATGTTGTGAGGGTTTTTTGCCTCTACCACCCTTTCAGGCAGTGAAATGGTAAAGCACACAACCTACATGCAACATATGTCTACTTCAGACGGACCTTGCATGTTGGTAATGTGCACTGCCTTTAAACACTGATGACTTGTGTGTCCCCTCAGGGTTCAGTTACTATTCCACCCCCATCCCTTGTGAAATTACAAACCAGGTTCCTGCTCTGCACTGAGTTTGCTGATCTTGGCCAGAGTTGCAATCTTGAGTGCAGTATTCTAATTGGTATCAGTGGACCCTGCGCTAGGGAGGGTTGTGGATGCTCCAGAGCATTATCCAGTGACCTTTGTTGAAGAAAAAAATTGTTTGTGGGTTATGACAGTATGGACATTATTTTGTTGTAATGTACTGTTCAGGCTTTAAGAATTATCACTTGGTGGGGTGGGGGTGGGGGTGGGGGTGGGGGTTGGTAGTGTTGGAAATTTGATGCTGACCACAAAGCTAACACAAGTGGCTATGTTATGAGAGAGAGGCAAATTTCACTCATTCACCAGATTTAAATAGCTTTGAAACAATGGATTCAAACCACCTCTTATCTCACTACCATCATTCCCGACCCCCACACTGCCTCTGTACTATCATACGGCTTGTCCAGCACAATGTACTGCATGAACAGAATGCCATCAATTAAATATTTGGAAGACCGAAGCCATTGTCCTCTGCCTTGCCACCAAACTCCGTTCTCTAACTACTAGCTCCATTCCTCTCCCCGACAGTTGTCCTAACCTAGCCTATTCACAACCTTGGTGTCATATTTGCCCCTGAGAAGAGATTCTGACCACATAGTCAAGCTATCATTAAGACTGCCTATTTGCACCTCTGTAATGTTATCTGAATCTACCCCTGTCTCAGCTCATCTGCTGAAACTCTCATACTTGCCTTTGTTTCCTCTAGGCATGACTATTCCAACATACTCCTGGCTGCTCCCCCACATTCTACCCTCTGGAAACTTGAGGTTATCCAAAATTCTGCTGTGCATGTCCTAACTCACACCAAGTCCCGTTCCCCTATCGCCTCTCTACTCGCTGAGCTACACTGGCTCCTGGTTAAGCAACGTCTTGATTTTAAAATTCTCATCCTTGTTTTCAAACCCCTCTGTGGTCTCTCCCCTCCCTACTTCTGTAATCTCCTCCACCCCACGACCCTCTGAGATATCTGTGCTCATTTAATTCTGGCTCCTAGAGCTCCTCGATTTTAATCTAACCCCTCAAGGAGAGGCGGTGGCATAGTGGTATTGTCACTGTCTACTATTCCAGAGATAAAAATCTGGAATTAAAAGCCTGATGCCGATCATGAAACCATTGTCGATTGTTGTAAAAACCCATCTGGGTCACTAATGCCCTTTAGGGAAGGAAATCTGCCGTCCTTACCTGGTCTGGCCTACATGTGGCTCCAGACTCACAGCAATGTGGTTAACTCTTAAATGTCCTCTGAACAAGGGCAATTAGGGATGGGCTCTGAATGCTGGCCGAGCCAGCGATGTCCACATCCCATGGATGAATGATTAAAAAAGAATTGCTCCACCCCTGGCGACCATACTTTCAGTTACCTGGCCCCCAAGCTCTGGAATTCCACCCTTTAAGTCTTGCTCCTTAAAACTTTCTTCTGCTTTAATATCTCCTTTCGTGGCTTGGTGTTAAGTTTTGTTTGATAATACTCCTGTGAAGTGCTTTGGGGTGTTTTATTATAGTAAATGTGCTATATAAATGCAGGTTGTTGTTGTGAACATTACAGTAAAATTAATTTTGGTGCCTTGGATTTCAGCCTGCTGTTTTTCTGACTGCAATAGTCTTAGCGTGGCAGGAGAGCATGTGAATTTCATCTTTTCCTTTACAGCTTGGGTTTCCATTTTTCAAAGTCCAAATTGTCTGCTTATTTTGAATTTAGTGCTTTTGTTTATACATCTGGTCTCTTGAATCTCATTACTTGAATATCAGGGTATTACACTATTTAAGATTTAGCAAAGTACTTCAGCTAACCTACTATTTGGTACTGCATACAATTTATTGTAGATGTGGTTAGTTACAATGCTGGGAATAATCCCATTATTTTTTGTAATCATTCATTCACCAGTTTAAACTGAGGCATTATGAATGGTTTTTCTTATCTAACTCCTTTCCTCACTCCAAATGCTTTCTGTATTGTCCTCAAATCGTTTCATGCAGAAACTTACTATTCCTTTAGCTTGCTATTCATATATTAAAATTAACTTGTGTGGAGATTGATTCATGTGCTGCAGTTGTAAAATGCCTTGTAGGGTAGAGAAACTCTTAAATGTGCATTCAACTACGTAAACCAGAAGTTGTCTGAGTGAATGGGCCTCTGTCTCTATTGAAACGAAATATATTGGGTTTGGCGAGGTGCTAGTGCAGCTGCCTCTTGACTTGTTTCTTGTGCAACAGTCCCAAAGTGTTGGATTTGCTAATCCCCAAAGACATTTTCTGCCCTGAAGGTGCTGCCAGTTGTGGGATACGTGAGCCTGTGACACGAGCATCCTACTAAACCCAACATAATGACAAGCATGAAGGACAACGATCTTTGAGAGTTTGTGCAAGAAGATGCATAAACGAATAATCAAAGACTGCTTTCCTATCTTAGTAATTGTTATATTTAGTTTTTCCTCTCGAGTTGTAGACAAAAAGCTGCTGGTGAGTCTGCAATATATGATTTGTAAATAAATAACATATTCAGTGATGGTGCCAGTGAATAAAAATGAAGAAAATATTGATTTAACATCCTTAATCTATTGTTTGCTTTCTATCTGAAGATACCCTTTAGCTGCCACTTCTTCTGTTTGGTTATGTAAGGAATAGCTGATTAAGTCCTAGCGGTAGTGAAGCAAATAGTAACAAATCATTTACTTTGATATGGTAACTTTTGTATGTTTCATTACTGTTAGAGTGGTACTTTCCCAACAGAGTAGTGATCTTTTGATGGTGACAGAAACTAGACATGGCTGTATAACTGTGAGGAAGTAGGCTAGAGAAGATTCATCTTTGTGAAAGCAAATGCTGTAGATCTGTCCAACACCAGTTCTTCTTTCCCAACAGGGAAGGGTCAACAGTTCGTGAGATTTGACCTTCCAGATCATCTGATACTTTGCTATAATGCTTGACTGTTTTTTTGGTTGTTGAGAGAACCACACTGATGGAGAAATCCATTGTAACACTTGGAGGTACTTAAGTGAGTTAAATAGGGCAGGTTATCTGTTTTGAGTGGGGGAGAAGAGGACAGGCGGAGGAAAATTCTGTTTAATACACTCACCACATTGCCAGTGTGGCTGTTCCCACTTGTACTAACACCTAAATATTTTATATTCAGTCAGCAATTACCACAGTAAACAAGCAACTTGCATGGTTCCTATAGTTTATATATGGCATAAAGAATATGAAAGAATCCTTTTACATATATGCTTCCTTCTATTCTGATTAATTATTTCCTCTTATTTTCCCCTCCTCAAAGAATTACTGTTAAGATTGAACAAATTAAATTGATTTCCACATCTAAATCTATATATTGTATGATACATGCTTCCTGTATGTAAAATTTTGAGCTGCATGTTTGCCTATGGATTTACAATATTAAATGTTGACAATCATAATGGCTAAATACCTTCTCACCACAGTTTGTTGCTAAACCAGTTGAATCACTCAAAATATATTTTATATATATCCCCCACAATAACTAACTTTGCTTGCTGAATTATCTTTTAATACCTTTATTCAAACTTTTACCTAGAGGCCAGAAGCGATCTCCGAAGCTTTGACTTCAATTGCGTATTTAACCCTAGTGATTGGAGAGAGGGACTAACTGGGCACATACAGACTGTGGCAGCACAAAATCTGGTCATTAGTGTGACTTGCACCTCCTCATCCCATAAGAAGCTCTTGGTTTTTCTGCAAGACTTTGAAAGATAATTTTAAAAAAAGAATCTCGACTGTACCAGTTTAAACTTAAGAATTTTTAAAAATAGGCATTGAAAGCTTGGAAACTACATGTTAACTTTTGAGTGTTTTGAGGGTACTTTTTGTTTCTGTAATTTTTTTTACTAAAAGCTAAATTGCAAGAGCCAATGCACAGTGCAAAATATGCAATCTCCAATACCTGATTTTCCATCCACTAATTTACGCTTGTGTGCCTTAAGACAGGAACTATCTGGTTAATATGAAAAAAATAGTTTGATAATGGTCTCAAATGGTGCAGAAATGTTTAATCTTGTATAATTTATCATTTCCATATCTTACACTGTTATGAAATGAATAGTGATTTAGAGGAGGGGTGGGAGAGAGCACAGAAGAGGCTACAAGCAGATCATGGGCAGAGCCTGACAAATGAAACTGGGTGTGAAAGGAGCCAAAGGCAGTTTGGGTGGTACTCTCCTACTGGGATCTGATAAGGCCTAATACTGCCAGACTCTGCCCTTCTCAAATGCTGGAAAAGCCCTTGCCCATTGCTGCACAACTCCACAACACTCACTACCTGTGGGAATGGAGAGCAAAGAAATTATCATTGCTGTTGACCCATTGTTTTCACACCAAAATGGATGGAATCATGAAACACAATTTCCAAAACATGTAGAAATTCTATAATTTTGTGCAATTAAAACAAAGTTTAGTCACTGTATAACAGTGGCTCTGTAAATGATCTCTTTGTATGTGGAGTGGCAGTTAGTGTTGGACCAATTATCTTTGAGTCATTATTGTACTGTTTATTGGATATATGCCAACCATTTTCTGTTTGCCAGCTGATCAATGTGTTGCATTCATGGCTACACATGAAGACTTCCTCCTATTGATTTACCTGGTTAATATGAAAAAAAATAGTTTGATAATGGTCTCAAACGGTGCAGAAATGTTTAATCTTGTATAATTTATCATTTCCATATCTTGCACTGTTATGAAATGAATTATGTTAACCAAAACAGTTTTGGTCCTGTCCAGTGAATCTCTCTTGATCCATAATATAATGGGAAGATGCAAATACTGCATAATAACTATCTTCTTGCATTGTAAGATGGCCTCCAATGATGAACATGTTATTGCAGGTAACAACTCTTTTATTGTGAGGTGGTCATCCGGTGCCTTTTGATGGAGAGTACAAATTGACAGTATTTGGATGGCAGTGGTTGATAATAGGCTCATCTATGAAAGCTAAGAATGTGCTTTCAACATTACTAACCTGTGTGAAACTTTTCAGATGTGGAATGCCCTACGTATGTAAATTAGATGTTGCTAAATGGACACTCCATTACAGACTGACCTGGTGTTACTGATTATTGAATTAACTGTGAAAGCTATTGTGATACCTATATAAAAGTGCCATAAGGCATGTAGTTGGACTGCTCTCAGGTTATTGTGGAAAGAGTAGTGGATGTTTGGGGATGGGAAAAATTCTTCTGCCAGATGATGAGGGAATTGCAGGATGGTTGTGCAGTTCCAAAAGATTTGTGGGTAAAATTTCTAAGGGAGTTTATAAAGCCTGGTGCTTTGACTTCATATGCAAGTCAGTCTGATGTTGCTTGGTCAGATCTGGGTTATGAATCCTGGAGTAAATAGAAAATAGTTGAGTGGATTAGTTGCTCAAATGGCTAAGCTGTTTCCCAACCAGGTGATTGGTTACAAATTCTTGAGCTGCCTGTTATTTGAAGGGTTTTTTGTGTATTAAGCGAGATAAATGAGTACAAATGGAAATTATTGTGATTAGGACAGATGCCTACCCAGATCTTAACTGTTGACTGGGTGCACCAAAAGGCCTGGCAGATAAAAGGACCCCCAAGCTAGCCCTGTTCAGCAAATCATAGTTAACTACACTCAGATTTACACGTGAGGGGTTCATTTTGCATTGGCAGAAAAAAATGTTACAGCTGACTCCCTTGGGGGCCAACTGATAACACACTGCCCAGTATGGAAAATGATCCTTTAGACTATGAAGATACAAATTTCAATTCCTTTTTTTCTCCTGATCCTATGTTTTAATTTCAGATGGGGAATATAAGGCGCCCTACAACTGATTTCCATGTTCCTGAACTAGTGACAGGAAAAATCAACCAGGGTTTCAGCTCTGTAACTATCTTGTAACTTGTGTATGAGAGATGTGAGCACCTCCCTAATGTCCCATGTGATTGGTTAGCTTGTTAGCCTTACCTGTGCATGAATGGAACGTTATTGAGGCATCAGAAAGTAATGGTATCTATAAACCTGTACTGCAGTGATGGGGAAGTAGAAACCTTTCTCATTCTTATAGAGTTAGTGGATAAATTCATTTGCTCTTGAGTTTCTCGTGCAAACATGGCTTGGTTGTAAGATACTCTTGTCTTCCTCTTGCAAAATCTTGTCAAAGACAAATTGCATGCCAGTATTTTCCGACTATGTTCATTCGTGTGACCGAGGCTAAAACCAGAGGCCTTAGCTGGATCGACGGGTTAGAGAAGGAGAGAGCATTGCCAACAGGAAGGGAAGGCAGCTGAATAGCTAGAGGTGCCAAACACATTTTAATTGCCAGTTTCCCAGTGCTAAGAGAATCCAGTTGCAGTGTTGGAAGGGGTGACGGGACAGTGTTAAAGGGCTGGGAGCAGGGGTCATTCTCCTCCCCCCCCCCCCCCCCCCCCCCCACTGCCCCTGGACTGCTCTTTGAGGAAGTAAAACTGCCTCGCTTAATTTTATGAAGGGCTACTTTTTCGTTTTCATGTGAGGTCAGGATACTATTCTTCCTTCGTTCCTTGGTGGTTTCTCTCGAAATTGGACTCTTCAAACAATTCCCAACTTAAAGTAATAAACTAAGATCAGTTTCATCTCAAGTTCCAACTATTTTGACACAATTAAACAGAAATCAGACAGGCATAAGAAGCAGCTTTTGTAAGTTAGTAACAGACCAACTGCATTTCTGCACGGTTCATCATTTCTCTTCCCCTCCACCCTCCCCTCCATTACTGGAAAATTTAAAAGGGGTGGACCTCTCCACTGGCTGTTGTTCATGAAGACATTCTTACTACAGGCAGTTTCCCCAGGCCTGTTTCTGGCCACCTCCTCCCTCTTTTATTTTTATTTTTCTGCTTGTTCTCCACCTTCCAGAAGGTACCAAATGGGTTGGAATCATCGACGAGCAGTTGTTTGAAGAGATTGACAGTGCAGATGGAAGTCTTCTGCATGGTGTTTGCAGGAACAGCCAGGATAACTGTTTCTTGACCTCCAATCACAGCTTCCCCCCCAGCCCATGCTCCTCCAGTCATGGATTCTGTCTCTGGAGGAGCCATGTAAGAGCCATTATTTTTGTACTTAAATTATTTCTAAGGGGGCACTGAAACAGCTAAATTTGCTGATGAGGAAGTTGGGAAGAAGGGTTACAAATAATAGAAAATACATAGATCAGATAGATGTCAATTGATAGGGCTATTTGAATGGAGTTGTAAATTTCACCACGTGAAATATGAGTTGATGAGATTGGAGAAGCACAATTAATGATATTGTTAAGGCACTGAAGTGGCAACTGTGGGGAAATAGTAGTAGGTAGTTTCAATGAGCTACTGGTGCAGTTTTTAACATCAATAAAGGCAAACCCAATGAAGTTTGAGATATTTTTCTTAACCTTACCATGGATTGTCATGGTTGCAGTTCAGTTCCGACTTAGACGAGTGTCTATCCTTGCCTTGAGATCTAGGTAAGCTGATGACGACAAACTATCCAAGAAATTAACAGACCTTAAGATAAAAGCAAAAAACTGCGGATGCTAGAAATCCAAACCAAAAATAAAAATACCTGGAAAAACTCAGCAGGTCTGGCAGCATCTGCGGAGAGGAACATAGTTAACGTTTCGAGTCCGTATGACTCTTCAGCAGAACTAACAGAATTAACAGACCTTGTTTGGTAAGCCCCTCAGTTTGGTCTTAGCATCACATCAAACTTTGTTTTAAGTTTAAAATATTGAGCAAATTTGTTAGAAATGGTGAAGCCCAAGAGTAACAAGTTATGTATTTACGGTAGACATCTTCCCACCAAACACTGGTTGAATTAAGATTGTAACCTTAAGGCCAGAACTAACCAACTGTAAATAAATAAAAATGTTTTAGTGTCATGGGAGCCTGATTAACCTAAACTGTTAGGTGGAAATAAGAACAAAGGAACACTCAGCCCCTTGTGCCTGTTCTACCATTCAATGAGATGATGGCTGAACTGTGACCAAACTCCATATACCTGCCTGTATCTTTGGTAGACTTTAGTTAACCAATCTCTGATTTAAAATTAATAATTGATCTGGTGTTAGTTACCATTTGTGGCAACCTTCTCCCATCCTTTGTATGTAGAAGCAGCTCCTAATTTCACTCCTGAAAGGTCTGGCTCCAGTTTTTTGACAAGCCCCCTCATCTAAGACTCCCCAGTTAGTGGAAATAGTTTCTCCCAATCGACCCCATCTGTTCCCCTTAATATCTTGAAAACTTTGATCAAATCACCTCTTTACCTTTTAAATTCCAGGCAATATAAACCTATTTTGTGTAATTCCTTCTCACAATTTAACCTTGAGGCCAGGTATCATTTCAGTGAATCTACACTACACTCCCTCCAAGGCCAACATGTTATTCCTAAGGTGTGGTGCCCAGAACTGCCTGGATACTCCCTGGTTACACCACATCTGTATAGCTGAAGTGTGACTTCTATCCTCTTGTATTCTAATCCTCTAGATATAGACCTCAGCATCCCATTAGGCTTTTGGATTATTTTCTGTGCCTTTTCGTGACATTTTAATGATCTGTCTACATGAACTCTCATGTCTCTGTAGCTTCTGCTGTTTCCAGGTTTTCACCATTTAGACAGTATCCTGCCCTATCTTTTTGAAGTCCAAAATGGATAAACTTGTATTTGCCTATATTGAAATCCATTTGCCAGTTTTTCTCATTCACTTCATCCTTCAAAATCTTTCTAATTTTACACTTCATCTACACTGCTTACAAATCCACCTATCTTTGTCATTGGCAAATTGGATATGTTATATTCCTGATAGCCAGTCGATGAAGTAAGAAACCAGAGCCAATCTTTACTTGGTGTGGATTTATTCACAGAATGAATCATTAGAAGGTATGTACCTTCTCGCTTGACACTCTCCCAGTGTCAGTAAGTGTCTCTTTAACTCTTTCGAGTTATCAACAGTTCGCATGTAACTCTTTCGAGTACATTCACAGTTCTTGGTTTCCGGGAGTAATTAATGCCCTCCACCTGTAAGTACTTAACCTCAATTGATACAATTAACATGGCTTTCTATTCCATCATCTAAGTAGTTAATAAATATGGTGAATAGTTAAGGCCTCACCTACCACTTCATCTACATTGACAGTATCACTGTTATCAGATTCCCACATTGTTCCTCTTTTTCTAAAGTAGTTGTAAAAATATTTTGCTTTGGTGTTGATATCCTTTGCAAGTTTCTTTTCAGACTGGCTTTTTGTATTTCTTACCATCTGTTTTGTCACCCTTTTCTGCTCTTTCTGTCTTTCCCATTCACCAGGATCTCTTTTTGCATTCTTGTATGTTTTTCTTTGAGTTTTATGTTGTCTCTTATCTCTTGTTGTTGTCTATGGCTGCCTTTTTTAATACCTAGAGCTCTTGTCCCTAAAGGATATAAAATGATTCTGTATCCAATTCGAGTGGATATTCTGGAATTTCAAGCTGAGATTTTCCAACACCAGACTCCTATTTATATTCCAGCAGAGAGCTGTGATCTTGGTACACAAATTATTTTATATTGATTGTTGAGAAATGGCAGTTATGCTTCAAAGCATGCTTATAGATTACCACCAAGCATGGTGCTTTTGGTTTAACCTCGAAAGAGTCACTGCTGCACTTTTAAACTTCTGACTGTCTAACCTTCAGCCCTCCTTTCGTCAGTTGTCGTTCTGCTTAACTGCTCCTTCCCCTCCACCTCTGGTGCCCTTGACCCTGGTAAAACTGTTGACTTTGTATGGTCCCCCATCTTTGCTCCCTCAAGCCTGGGGTGCAGACTTGTGCATCTATGTTGTCAACTTTTTTAGCCATTCATCATCAAACACTAATAGGCCTCTCTCTCCTCTGCCAAAAATTGCTCACTTCCCCAGGACATAGGGCTTTTTTTCCTCCTGACCAGCTACCTCTTTAAAACTCCTCCCATGCCGCCTCCACTCTCTCCCAATGTTTCCCTCTACCCTTATCCAGTGCCTTTGTGTCCTATCTCCTCAAGAGACAAGGTGCCAACCTCCTTCCTAGACCTGACTCCTCCTAACTGCTGACCATGCAACCTCTCTTCCTGTCACCCATGCTAGTTGACTTTGCAAACGTTCCCTGTCCTTGGGCATTATCTTCCACTGCTCTCTGGGGGAGAGAATTCCATAGACTAATGGTCCTCTGAGAGAGGAAATTCCTCCTCATCTCCATCTGAAATGGGAAACTCCTTATTCTGAAACTGTGTCTCCCCACCCCCGGTTCTAGACTCTCCCATGAGGGGAATCATTCTCCCAGCATCCACCCTGTCATATCCCCTCAGAATCTGGTATGTTTCAATAAGATCACCTCTCATTCTTCTAAACTCCGATGGGTCTAGACCCAACCTGTTCAACCTTTCCTCATAAGACAATCCCCTTCATCCCAGGAATCAGCCGAGTGAACCTTCTCTGAACTGCTTCCAATGCAAGTATATCCCTCCTTAAATACAGAGATCAAAACTATACACAGTATTGTAGGTGTAGTCTCACCAATGCTCTGTACAGCTGTAACAAAACCCTCCCTACTTTTATACTCCATCCCCCTTGCAATAAACCCCAACATTGCATTTCCCTTCCTAATCACTTGCTGTACCTGTTTGTGAACTTCTTGTGATTCATGTACCAGGACACCCAGATCCCTCTGTACTGCAGCATTCTGCAGTCTCTCTCTATTTAAATAATATGCTGTTTTTAGTTTTCCTGCCAAAGTGGACAACCTCACATTTTCCCACATTAAGCTTCATCTGCCAAATATTTTCCCACTCACTTTACCTCCAGGCTTGTGCCCTCCTCACAGCCTACTTTCCCATCTGTCTTCATATTGTTATGACCAGGTCAGCAGGGGTGAACTAACTCTCCTTGTCCCTCTCCTGAGTTGGTTATAATAGTTTGGAAATATCACCTCCCATGTAAATTCAATTTAATATATATTTAAGCCAGCCAAGCTCCTGAAGGTAACAAGTAAGGAGGTTTAAAATGTATAAATATGTTCAACTACCTACAAATGCAAAAACAACAGACACACAATTCCACTCTCCCCCCCCCCCCAAAAGCATGTAAAGGGGAGAAAAAGCTGCAAAGTATCAGAAACTAAAAATTTGGCCAAGTTACAAGTAAAGTCAGAAAAAAATCAGTGTCCAGATGCTTGTTTACAGCTGTAGGGTCCCACTCAACAGTAGCTGCTGGTTCTTGGAGTTTCTCACTGGAAGCAGTGGTGTTGATTCAGAATTCACATTTAAGAACTCTTGCTTGGCAGCATTGAGATCCATGGGTTTTTCAAATCACAAGCAGCTCAGTTTTGATAAGAGAGGTTTCAGAAGAGAGATGGGCTGTTGCCCCGTAACAGTGTCTCTCTGACTAACCAAAAATACAGTATCTTTTTACACCCGAGCTGGATCACATGACCTCTGAGCGCTCCACAGGTTCAGTGTCTCTATAAAAGTAGCTTGTGTCCTTCGCTATTGCAACATAGTAGCTGCTGTAAGCCAGTGTCCTTTGCATAGGAAAAATGTTTGTTTCAAAGAAGTTCAATACATATGTATGTCCAGCTGATGACATTCTAAATGAACATTTTTTTATAATGCATCTTCATAACAGTATTGTCAGCAAATTTGGCTACAGTGCACTCTGTCCCTTCATCCAAGGCATTAATGTAGATTGTAAATAGTTGAGGCCCCAGCACTGATCCCTGTGGCACTCCACTAGTTATGGTTTGCCAACCTGAAACATTGGTGGCAGCCTTCCATCTTGTAAGGTTTGCACCGTAGTGATCAACTGTGTTAAGCATCACCTCGTGTGGCTCAGGAGCCTCACTGTGGAATGGCAGCCTCTGCAGCATTCGCTGTGGATGAAGACAGGCTGGGAAGGTGCACGATTCTCTGGTCCCTCTTCTTGGCCAGCTGTGCTTTCTGTTTCTGCTCACCTTTTCCACTGCCCTTGCAAACAGTCAGCCTACAGGAGGTCCCAGCCTTCAGCAACCGTCTGTTATCTGTGTCAGTCTGCCGTTTTAATATCTCACTTGCAGGTGTCCTTGTAGCAGAGGAACAGACACCCAAGAGGTGGTGACGCAGTGATCAGTTCACCGTACAGAAGGTCTTTGGGTATACAGCCGTCACATCTGATGAACATGGCGGAGCCAGCGCTGACGTTTGCGTAGCAATGTATGTGTGCTGATGGAGGCCCTGGAGTGTATTAATTCTGAGTTGAAGATACGTTTGAGACAGCGAAGATGGAAACTGTTCAGCTTTTTCTCCTGCCTAGCATATGTTGTCCAGGTCTCCACTGTCGAGGAGTGAACTGTGGACCTGAAAATTACCCATTTATCCTGACTCTCTTTCCTGTTAGTTAGCCAATCCTCATCCATGCTAATATATCACCCCCGGCACCATGAGCTCTGGTGTAGTAACCTTTTACGTGGCACCTTATCGAAAGCCTTTTGGAAATCCAAATACATTACATAGAGGTCAGTTTGGAGCACAGTCAGAAGGGGAGATTATGCATTAGTGAAATGAAGACAGAGTGAGTACTTGGGAATTTGATTCAAAGTGGGAATTCGGTGCATAGGGGGAAAGAGGTGCTTTAGGTAAGGTTTATGCAAGAAGTAGAGCTTGGTCAGTTGGGAGTTCAGTGATGTGCAGGGTGGGGGGAAAAGGAGGTGCTCCTTCCGTTTTTTTCATTTCAGTCTCCATCATTTGATTTGCACTTTGGTGCAATGGAAGAAGTAGGTTAGTCAATAACTTGTAATAAACTGGAGAGGTCTGAGAGCTTAAAAGATAGAGAAAGGCGGGAGTTTACAGATAAAATCTAAAAGTGATGTCACAGGAGTCCTGTAAATTGATTGGTTGGTAAGTATAGGCCCTTCTGGACTTGGCACAGAGGAGGAGATTAGTGAGTGGCAGGTCAGTTATATTATTACCATACTGCAGTAAGCACTTGATATAAAGTTTAAGGTATGTCAGTGCAGCTCAGCCATGTGGAATGTGCATCCTGCAGGATGTGGGAAGTCATGCAGACACAAAGTGCCCTCGATGATTACATCTGCAGGAAGTGTCACCAGCTGCAGAAACTTGAGCTCTGGGTTTGTGGAACTTGGAAGGCAGTTGGAGTCACTGTGGTGCATTTACAAGGCTGAGGATTACCTGGATAGCACGTTTAGAGAGGTGGTCACACCGCAGCTAACAAGTACACAGGCAGAGAGGGAATGAGTGAATGCCAGAGTATCGAAGAGAAACAGGCAGGTAGTGCAGGAATCCCCTGAGGCTATCTCACTCTCTAACTGCTTTTTCATTTTGAGATATTGGTGAATGAGATGGCTCCTCAGGACTGTAGCAATAGCTAAGTTCATGGCACCATGGGTGGCTCAGCTGCACAGGAGGAGAGGAGGAAGAGTGGAAGAGCTGTAGTGGTAGGGGATTCTATAGTTAGAGGAGCAGATAGGCATTTCTGCAGCCATAGACGTGACTCCAGGATGGCATGTTGCCTCCCTGGTGCCAGGGTCAAGGATGCCACAGAGCAGCTGCAGGATGTACTTTTTGGGGAGGGTGAACAGCCAGAGGTCATGGTCCACATTGGGACCAATAAAATAGACAGGAAAAGGGATGAGGCTCCTTGGACCCTAGCCAAGCTGTTCCAGCTACAGCTATGATACTTGGCATCCGCCCAGCTATGTGGAAAATTACCCAGCTATGTTCTGTACACAAAATGCAGGACAAATCCAACCCAGCCAATTACCGCCCCATCAGTCTAAACTCGATCATCAGTAAAGTGATGGAAGGGGTCATCAACAGTGCTATCAAATGGCACTTGCTTAGCAATAACCTGCTCACTGATGCCCAGTTTGGATTCTGCCAGGGCCACTCAGCTCCTGACCTCATTACAGCCTTGGTTCAAACATGGGCAAAAGAGTTGAAGTCAAGGTGAGGTGAGAGTGACTGCCCTTGACATCTAAGCAGCATTTGACAGAGCATGCCATCAAGGAGCCCTAGCAAAACTGGAGTCAATGGGAATCTGGGGAAAACTCCCTGCTGGTTGGAGTCATACCTAGCACAAAGGAAGATGGTTGTGGTTGTTGGAGGTCAGTCATCTCAGCTCCAGGACATCACTGCAGGAGCTCCTCAGGGTAGTATCCTCGGCCCAACCATCTTCAGCTGCTTCATCAATGACCTTCCTTCCATCATAAAGTCAGAAGTGGAGATGTTCGCTGATGATTGCACAATGTTCACTATTCGTGACTCCTCAGACACTGAAGCAGTCCATATCCAAATGCAGCAAGACCTGGTCAATATCCAGACTTGGGCTGACAAGTGGCAAGTTACATTTGCGCCATGCAAGTGTCAGGCAATGACCACCTCCAACAAGAGAGAATCTAACCATGGCCCCATGACATTCAATAGCATTGCCATCACTGAATCCCCCACTATCAACATCCTGGGGGTTACCATTGACCAGAAACTGAACTGGACTAGCCACATAAATACTGTGGCTACAAGAGCAGGTCAGAGGCTGGGAATCCTGTGACGAGTAAATCACCTCCTGACTCCCCAAAGCCTGTCCACCAGGTACAAGGCACAAGTCAGGAGTGTGTTGGAATACTCTCCATTTGCCTGGATGAGTGCAGCTCCAACAACACTCAAGAAGCTCAACACCATCCAGGACAAAGCAGTCCCGCTTGATTGGCACCCCATGTACAAACATTCACTCCCTCCACCACCCACGCACAGTGGCAGCAGTGTGTACCATCTACAAGATGCACTGCAGGAACTCAGCAAGGCTCCTTACACAGCACCTTCCAAACCCACGACCACTACCTTCTAGAAGGACAAGTGCAGCAGACACATGGGAACACCACCACCTGGAAGTTCCCCTCCAAGTCACTCACCATCCTGACTTGGAAATATATCGCCGTTCCTTCACTGTTGCTGAGTCAAAATCCTGGAACTCTCTTCCTAACAGCACTGTGGGTGTACCTACACCACATGGACTGCAGCGGTTCAAGAAGGCAGCTCACCCCCACCTTCTCAAGGGCAATTGGGGATGGGTAATAAATGCCGGCCCAGCCAGCGAAGCCCACATCCCATGAATGAATTTTTTTTTAAAAAGCAGATTTTAGGCTGTTGGGAAGGGAATTAAAATGCAGGACCTCAAAAGCAGTAATCTCAGGATTACTCCCAGTGCCATGTGCGAGTGAACATAAGAGTTGGAAGATTGAGCAGTTTAACAAGTGGTTGGAGAAATGGTGTAGGAGGGAGTGCTTTAGATTTCTGAGGCATTGGGACCAGTCCTGGGGCAGGTGGGATCTGTACAAGAAGGACGGGTTACACCTTAACAGGGCTGGGACTAGTGTCCTCACTGGGAGGCTTGCTAGTGCTGTTGTGGGGGGTTTAAACTAGATTGGCAGTGGGATGGGAACCTGAGGGGAAATTCGAGTGGAGAAGAGAGGAACTGGCATTGGGAAGTAGAAAAGTATTAACTAATAATGCAGATGTATCAGAATTGCATCAAGGTAGACAGAATACTTGGAGAGTTTGATAGAATTTGAGTAGGCGATAGTAAGTCATGTGATGGTGACAGAGTAAGGGGGAAAGTAAAGTCTAAATCAGGGTTAATGTGCATATATGTGAATGCACAGAGTGTGGTTAATAAAATTAGTGAACTGCAGGCACAGGTTGACAAATGGAATTATGGCATTATTGCTATAACAGAGACCTGGCTCAGTGAAGGTCTGGGTGTTAAATATTCCTGGGCACAAGGTGTTTAGGGGAGACAGGAATGGATGAAAAGTTAGGGGAGTGGCAATATTGATTCAAGATGGCATTACAGTACTGGAGAGAGAGGATGTTCCAGAGGGGCCAAGTACAGAATCTCTCTGGCTAGAGGTAAGGAATGAAAAGGATGCAATAACATTGGTGTCGTCTATAGACCACCAACTGACGGAAGGGATGTGGAGAAACACATTTGCAAAGAAATTAGAGGTGCAAGAATTTTAGAGTAATTATAATGGGTGACTTCAATTATCCAAATATAGACCGATAGGAATGGTACAAAGGGGCAAGAGTTCCTGGAATGTGTTCAAGATAAGTTTCTGCAACAGTATGTTCCCGGTCCATTGAGAAGGCAGACGAAAGGGTGGTAAAAGGAAGAGTAGGGCCGATTAGGGATAAAAAAGGGGACTTGCACATGGAGGCTGTAGAAATAGCAGAGGTAAGTAAGTACCTCACATCTGACTTTACAAAGGAACAAGAAGCTACCCAGGCCGAGGTGAGAGACAATAGTACTGATACACTAGAAGAATTTACAATTGAGAAGGAGGTGGTGTTAGGCTATCTTTACTTAGAATAGATAAGGTACCAGGACCGGATGAGGGTACTGAGGGAAGTGAGTGTGGAAATTGTAGAGGCACTAGTGATAATCTTCCAGCCTTCCTTAGACACAGGGGTGGTTGCCAGAGGATTGGAGAATTACGAATGTTACACCCTTGTTCAAAAAGGGGTGCAAGGATAAAGCCGGCAACTACAGACCGATCATCTGACTTCAGTGGTAGGGAAACTTCTGGAAACTACAGTATGGGGTAAAATCAATAGTCACTTAGACAAGTGCAGGATAATTAAGGAAAGCCAGCATTGATTCATTAAGGGAAAATCATGTTTAACTAACTTGCTGGAGTTTTTTAAGGAGATAATAGAGAAGGTTGATAAGGGCAATGCCTTTGATGTGGTGTATATGAATTTTCAAAAGGCATTTGATACAGTGTCACACAGACTTGTGAGCAAGATTCTAGCTCATGGAATAAAAGGGAAAGTGAGAACTTAGATAAGAAATTGGCTAAGTGACAGGAAACAGAGAGTAGTGAGAAATGGTTGGTTTTCAGATTGGAGGAGGGTTTGTAGCAGAGTTTCTCAGGTCAGTGTTGGGACCCTTGCTCTTCCTGATATATATTAATGACCTAGACTGTGGTGTGCAGGGCATGATTTCAAAATTTGCAGATGATATGAAGATTGGAAATGTTGTCAACTGTGATGGGGATAATCTTGATCTTCAAAAGATCATAGACATGTTGGTGGATTGGGCAGACAAGTGGCAGATGAAATTCAATGCAGAGAAGTGTGAGGTAATTCATTTTGGCAGGGAGAATATGGAGAGACAGTATGAAATAAAGGGGGAAACTCTAAAGGAGATGCAGGAACAGAGGGACCTTGGTGTATATGTACATAAGTCATTGAAGATGGCAGGGCATGTTGAGAGAGCAGTTAATAAAGCACATATGAGGGGAATAGATAGAGTGGACAGGATAAAATTGTTTCCCTTGGTGGAGAATTCTAGAACCAGGGGACATAGATTCAAGATAAGTGGCAGAAGGTGGAGGGGGGACATGAGGAGGAACTTTTATACGCAGAGGGTTGTGGGTGTCTGGAATTCGCTGCCCAAGTTGGTGGTAGAGGCAGAAGCTCTAAACTCTTTTTAATAAGTACCTGGATCTGCACCTTAAGTGCTGCAGGCTGCAGGGCTATGGACCGGGTGCAGGAAGGTGGGATTAGAAAGGGCACCTGGGTGTCCTTGGGCTGGCATGGACAAGATGGGCCGAATGTCCTCCTGTGCTGTAAATTTTCTATGGTTCTATAGCATCTTTGGCTTTATTCATAGGGGCATTGAGTACAAGAGTAAGGAGGTCATGTTGAACTTGTTTAAGACACTAACTTAGGCCTCATCTGGAGTACTGCTTCCAGTTCTGGGTGCCATACTTGAGGAAGGATGTGAAGGCATTGGAGAGAGTACAGAGGAGATTCACAAGAATGATTCCAGTAAATAATGAGAAACTGCTCCCACTCAAGAGAACATCAAGAACGAGAGGGCACAGATTCAAAATAATTGGCAAAAGAACTAAATGTGATGTGAGGAAAACATTTTTTTCACTCCCAGAGGGTGGTTGGAGTCTGGAACGAACTTCCTGAGAGGGTGGTGGAGGCAGGTTTGATCGAGGTATTTGAAAGGGAATTGGATTGCTCCCTGAAAAGAGAGAATGTGCAAGGTTACGGGGATAAGGCGGGGGAGTGGGTCTAGGTAGGATGCTTTCAGTGAGACAGTGCAGACTTGATGGGCCGAATGGCCTTTTGCACTGTAAAGATTCTGTGATACATCTCGTTTCTCTTTGTCCACCCTGCTTGTCTGTGTTCATTTTTTTTGCCAGTTTTCTGTCATACTCTAATTTCTCCTTCCTTTATTTTTTTAAGTCACCCTTTGGTTTCTATAATTTTCCTGATCTTCTGGCCTATCACTAATCTTTGCAGCATTGTATGCCTTTTCTTTCAATTTAATACCATCCTTAACTTCCTTAGTTAGCCACAGATGATGCATCCTTCTCATTGTCTTTCTTGCTGAATAAATATATCCATCTCTTAGAGGCTGATTGAACACACTTGTTTGAGATTTTTTAGGAGCAGCTCTCCAGCTGTGCCATCAATCATGACCTGGGAAATTAGGGCCAGGAACCTGTTCTTGTGCTTGTGGGCTAGGCTAATGAGTAATGAGGTGTTGCTTTACACACCTTTTTAACTTCCTGAATGATATAATGGAGGCTGGACAGTTTTTAATCTGATTTTTAGGAGCACTTTTCAGTACATGCTTGAGTTGAAGCTATGCTGTATAATATTGGTTACGTGATGGTGTTTGTCTGAAACTTGAAAATGGACAGCTCTTTTTTGAAAGTAATAAGTGCAGGAATTTTGTAATTTTTTAATGTAAGTCCAGGCAAGAAAAGGGCATCAGACTCCAGTGCTTGCCCATGTCCATCTCATGTTCATCTCATGCACCAACCGTCCATTCTCTCTACTTCACCTATCCATTTCCCCACCCCCACCAGCTGCTCAACTAAATGATTCCCGAGTGAAGCAAAAAACCTAAGAGAACTGCAGCCATTTCACAAGGTTTCCTCTAACAAGAAAAAATCTTCATTGGCTTCTTCTCAATGCTACACAAGGTCTAGACTGATTTCTTATTTAGAAATGATTTACTCTTATTTTCCATATGTGATGATTATGTCATGTTTCAGGTATTCACCTTATTGAAGAGCAGATAATACATTTCCAGTCAGACCTCTGGAATCCTGTTACACAGCTTGTTCACTATTGAGACTCTCTCAAACCAGCCATTTCCCTGGTCTAGTCCATTTGTACTGCTGATCCCATCATCTCAAGCACCTGCTCTCATGCCCACATGTCTGTCCTTGGCCTCCTGCATTGTTCCAGTGAAGCTCAACGCAAACTGGAGGAACAGCACCTCATCTTCCGATTAGGCACTTTACAGCCTTCCGGACTTAACATTGAGTTCAACAACTTCAGACCATGAACTCTCTCCTTCATCCTCACACCTTCTTGATCCCTTTTAATTTCTTGATTTACTTTATTTTTATTCATTCATTGTTTTATCCCCTTTTTATCCCTTTTTCTATCCTTTTTCCCAACTGCCGCCCCCACCCAACCCCAATAGGGCCATTGTTACTTGTTCCTTGTTCTTTCACAAAGCGCTGACCCTTGTTCTGCTATTATCACATTCTGCTTTCTTACCTTTATGGTACTATCAGCACCTTCTTTAGCTCTTAACACTACCATTAACACTCACTTTGTCTTGTGTCCCTGATAGCTTTGTCAGACTCTCCTTAGCCCCCACACCTATTTCTGGCCTTCTATCCAGCTTCACCTGCTCCACCCTCCCTTAAACAGTATAAATTTCATCTTTTTCTACTTCTCGTTAGCTCTGAAGAAGAGTTATATGGACTCGAAACGTTAACTCTGTTTCTATCCCCACAGATGCTGTCAGACCTGTTGAGTTTTTCCAGCATTTTCTGTTTTCATTTCAGATTTCCAGCATCCGTAGTATTTTGCTTTTCTCAAACACCTGCCCCTTACCTTAAACCTATGCCCCCTGGTCATTGATCCCTCCACCAAGGAGAAAAGTTCCTTCCTGTCTACCCTATCTATGCCTTTCATAATTTCATGATGCCCATGCGCTTTGTATTTTTAAATACCAATTCTGGCAATCAGTGTCCTGTTCCCCACCCCAGCTAGGGCCACCTGCAGACCTTCCTGCCCCAGACTTAACCAGAGGAAGCGGTAGGGTGTGCAATGAATTTCTTGGCCAGTAGAGCAAGGGACCTGCTTTACGAACATACAGCACTAGCAGATGGGTGCAGCAGGGCATCAGGATCCTCATTGCTTACTTGCACACAGTCACCCTCACTCACTGGAGAGGCTTGGGGTGGGAGTGGGGGGGTGCTATAATTGGAAAATTGGTCAGGGAGCAACTGAAAAGAACTTGTATCTCAAAAGCAAGCTGACCTTGTAATTCTGAATTATTGTGCTAATTCTGAATTAATTGTATGTTTTTTAATATTGATATTAGAATGTGTGTCTGTATAAACTGATGATGGTAGCTTGTGAGACATATACTGTGAATGGGCAGAGGGTGATGCAATCAATTTGTGCAGAGATCAAAGTCTTTTTTTTATTCATTCATGGGATTTACTCGTTTATGGCACTTATTGTCCATCCCTAGTTGCCCGAGAGAAAGTGGTGGTAAGCCGCCACCTTGAACCACTGCAGTCCATGTGGTGTAGGTACATCCATGTGGTGCTGTTAGGAAGGGAGTTCCAGGATTTTGACCCAGCAACTGTGAAAGAATATTTCCAAGTCAGAACGGTGAGTGGCTTGGAGGGGAACTTCCGGGTGGTGGTGTTCCTTCTAGATGGTAGTGGTCGTGGGTTTGGAAGGTACTGTTGAAGGAGCCTTGCTGAGTTCCTGCAGTGCATCTTGTAGATGGTACACACTGCTGCCATTGTGTGTCATTGGTGGAGGGAGTGAATGTTTGTGGATGGGGTGCCAATCAAGCGAGCTGCTTTGTCCTGGATGGTGTTGAGCTTCTTGAGTGTTGTTGGAGCTGCACTCATCCAGGCAAGTGGAGAGTATTCCATCACACTGCCGACTTGCGCCTTGTAGATGGTGGACAGGCTTTGGGGAGTCAGGAGACGAGTTACTCACCACAGGATTCCCAGACTCTGACCTGCTGTTGTATTCACAGTATTTATATGGCTAGTCCAGTTGGGATTCTGGTCAATGGTAACCCCTAGGATACTGATAGTAGGGGATTCAGTGATGCTAATGCCATTGAATGTCAAGGGGCGATGGCTGGATTCTCTTTTGTTGGAGATGGTCATTGCCTGGCACTTGTGTGGTGCAAATGTTACTTGCCACTTGTCAGCCCAAGCCTGGATCTTATCCAGGTCTTGCTGAGTTTGAACATGGACTGCTTCAGTATCTGAGGAGTCGCGAATAGTGCTGAACATTGTGCAATCATCAGCGAACATCTCCACTTCTGACTTTATGATGGAAGGAAGGTCATTGATGAAGCAGCTGAAGATGGTTGGGCCTAGGACGCTACCCTGAGGAACTCCTGCAGTGATGTCCTGGAACTGAGATGATTGACTTCCAACAACCACAGCCATCTTCCTTTGTGCTAGGTATGACTCCAACCAGTGAAGAGTTTTCCCCCGATTCCCATTGACTCTAGTTTTGCTAGGGATCCTTGATGCCACACTCGGCCAAATGCTGCCTCGATGTCAAGGGCAGGAACCCTCACGTCACTTCTGGAGTTCAGCTTTTATGTCCATGTTTGAACCAAGGCTGTAATGAGGTCAGGAGCTGAGTGGCCCTGGCGGAACTCAAACTGAGCATCAGTGAGCAGGTTATTGCTAAACAAGTGCCGCTTGATAGCCTTGTTGATAACCCCTTCCATCACTTTACTGATGACCAAGAATAGACTGATGGGGGTGCGGTAATTGGGCGGGTTGGATTTGTCCTGATTTTTGTGTACAGGACATACCTGGGCAATTTTTTTGCACAGCTGCATAGATGCCAGTGTTGTAGCTGTACTGGAACAGCTTGGCTAGGGGCGCGGCAAGTTCTGGAGAACAAGTCTTCAGTACTATTGCTGGAATATTGTCAGGGCCCATAACCTTTGCAGTATCCAGTCCCTTCAGCCATTTCTTGGAGTGGAGTGAGCCGAATTGGCTGAAGACTGGCATCTGTAATGCTGGGGACCTCCGGAGGAGGCCAAGATGGATCATCCACTTGGCACTTATGGCTAAAGATTGTTGCAAATGCTTCAGCCGTATCTTTTGCACTGATGTGCTGGGCTCCCCCATCATTGAGGATGGGGATATTTGTGGAGCCTCCTCCTCCAGTGAATTGTTTAATTGTCCACTGCCACTCACGACTGGATGTGGCAGGACTGCAGAGCTTAGATCTGATCCGTTGGTTGTGGGATCGCTTAGCTCTGTCTGTCACTTGCTGCTTATGCCGTTTGGCACACAAGTAGTCCTGTGTTGTAGCTTCACCAGGTTGACACCTCATTTTTAGGTATGCCTGGTGTTGTTCTTGACATGCTCTCCTGCACTCTTCATTGAACCAGGGCCGATCCCCTGGTTTGTTAGTCATGGTAGAGTGGTGGATATGCTGGGCCATGAGGTTAGAGATTTTGATTGAGTACAGTTCTGCTGCTGCTGCTGATGGCCCACAGTATCTCATGGATGCCCAGTCTTGAGTTGCTAGATCTGTTTGAAATCTATCCCATTTAGCACGGTGGTAGTGCCACACAACATGATGAAAGGTATCCTCAATGTGAAGGCGGGACTTTGTCTCCACAAGGACTATGTGGTGGTCACTCCTACTGATACTGTCATAGACAGGTGCATCTGTGGCAGGCAGGTTGGTGAGGATGAGATCAAGCATGATTTTCCTTCTTGGTTCCCTCACCACCAGCTGCAGACCCAGTCTAGCAGTTATGTCCTTTAGGACTTAGCCAGCTCGGTCTGTAGTGGTGGTACCGAGCCACTATTGGTGATGGACATTGAAGTCCCCCACCCAGAGTACATTCTGCACCCTTGTCACCTTCAGTGCTTCCTCCAAGTGGTGTTCAACATGGAGGGGCACTGATTCATCAGCTGAGGGAGGGGGGTATGTGGTAATCAGCAGGGGGTTCCTTGCCCATGTTTGACCTGATACCATGAGACTTCATGGGTCCAGAGTCGATGTTGAGGACTCCCAAGGCAACTCCCTCCTGACTGTATACCACTGTGCTGCCACCTCTGCTGGGTCTGTCCTGCCGGTGGGACAGGACATACCCAGGGATGGTGATGGTGGTGTCTGGGACATTGTCTGTAAGGTGTGATTCTGTGAGGATGACTATGTCAGGCTGTTGCTTGACTAGTCTGTGAGACAGCTCTCCCAATTTTGGGACTAGCCCCCAGATGTTAGTAAGGAGGAGTTTGCTGGGTCGACAGGGCTGAGTTTGCTGTTGTTGTTTCCGGTGCCTAGGTCGATGCTGGGTGGTCTGTCCGGTTTTGTTCCTTTTAGACTTTCCAGTGATTTGATAGAAGTGAGTGGCTTGCTAGGCCATTTCAGAGGGCATTTAATAATCAACCACATTGCTGTGGGGCTGGAGTCACATGTAGACCAGTCCAGGTAAGGACAGCAGATTTCCTTCCCTAAAGGACATTAGTGACTAGATGTGTTTTTACAACAATAGACAATGGTTTCATGGCCATCATCAGACTTTTAATTCCAGAAATGTATTAAATTCAAGTTTCACCATCTGCCGTGGTGGGATTCGAACCCAAATCCGCAGAGCATTACTGTGGCGCTCTGGATTACTCATCTGGTGACAATAACAGTACGCTGCCACATCTCCCTCAGCATGCAATACTGATTACCAACCTCCAGAGTGAAGGAGGCGCAGGGAAGGGCATTAACATTGGTCGTTGGAAGATTATTCTTATAGTTAGTGCCTTTCTTTTCCCCTATTTTTCATGCCTCTCCCTCACCCACAAAAGTTTCTTTAAATTTTCTGCTGCCTTGTTTGTTAGCTGTCTAAAAAGAAATAACTTGCATTTATATTGCACCTTTCGTGTCCTCGGGACACCTCAAAGCACTTCACAGCCAATGAGGTTGATTTGAAGTGCAGTCACTGCTGTAATGTCGGAAACCACAGTAGTATAAAAGCCTGAAGTATTGGCTGAGAGCAGGATGAATGATGTATGTCAAATGATCAGCCAGAGAATGAGGCAAAAGAAGGTGACTTGCAGCAGTGAAGCATGCACTGATTGCTGCTCCCTCCAGTTCAAGAACACTAACTGTGTTGGTGTCTGCTGAATAGTTAAAACTGTAGCTTCTGCTTCAACTCTGGTGTTTGTGGTGAGCAAATTATATACTTGTGGCATGTCATTGTATTTTATAGTCTGTGTACTTATTGTCCTGATGTATGTGGAAGGATTATATACACTGCAAGGAAAATAGTTTCAGTTGCTGGTGTTAGCCATTTTGTATTGAAATACACAAAATATAATACTTCACCTTGAATAAAAATTATTTTCCTTTTTAACAAGGGGGCAAATATCCTTTTGGAACAAATTGCATTTGTATAGGACATTTTAACTTCAAAGATCCCTCTTGCTAAATAGAATAAAAGAGCAGTTGTTGAGTTTTGATGCAAGCTGGAGGTGAAAAAAATGTTGGGTTTTAAAAGGTGAAAAAGCATGGTGGTTTTCGCAGTGAGTACCAGAGACTCTGGTCCGTTCCTGTTTTTCAACCTGATGTTTGCATTAATTGTCTTGACGTAGGATCAGGCAGAAAAGACAGTCAAATTGAAATTTCAGCTAAAAACTAAAATATGGAAGGAAAATATTGCTATCCGACCACTAGCTTACAGCATCCTAAAATGGGTCTGTTGTTCCAGAACCTGCTTGTAAAGCAATTGAGACTATAAAATATAACCTTGCAAATAAAGGAAAGCTAATTAAAACTCAGTATAGCTGCTGATAAGTGTGTAACTATTCTCCAAAGAATGTGCTGCTTTACTTGGATTTCTGTGAACCCCACATTAAAAACAGTCAGTTGGAAAATTGAACACAGTCCATTGAGTTGCTCAATTATTAAGCCTATTAAAATTACCCGAGTGATTATTGTTAGCTGCAGCTTGCCATAGTCGGGTGCTAAGTATTTGAAACCTAAATAACATGGAAAATGGTTTGCTTGCAACAGGGCATTCTGTGCAACGGTAAGTGACTAGCACACTGGAGTGGTGAATGAATTGTGTATAGTGCCAACTGCTTGTTCCAGTTAAACACCAATGCAGCTCTCTGTACTTTCTCCCACCTCCTCTTTTTTTTGGTTGTGTCTTTTTCTAGTTTCTGAAATGTGAATTAATTCACTGTATGTTTGGATTGGGGGTGGGAGTTGCAGCTACCCCTGTGTTCTACAAAGAAGCAGCTTTTTTTCAATGGGTGCAAGGACATTAGGAACACTATAAAATATATTTTTTTAATCTAAGTTGACTTCTATGTATTTTGTTTAAAGCCATTTTCAGTTATTTAAAATCGGGTTACTCACTGGTGGGTTAAGCACTCTGCTTATTTTTTGTGAAAAGCAGTTACCGCTGTTAAATATATCTGAATTTTTAATACATTTTTTAAAAATAAATTCCATTCTAAGATGCTGCGCTAGTTTTTGGAAGATTAGTGTTTAACAATATGCCAATAAATGAGCAGAAACTTTAGCAAAAGAAAGTTTAAAACTCGTGTTTTGCACCCAAAGTGGAAATTCTTGGCTCTGATCTTTAAATCCAGAGAATATGTGCTGTCTGTTGATTGAGTCTTGATGTCCAAATAATGAATACTAGAGTGTGTCTAGGTTTTGTCGGGGTATGTAATGCATGATTATATATTTAATTTCCCTATTCTGTTCTAAATTTAGTGATGTCCTTGCACTGCCAATCTTCAAACAGGAAGAGTCCAACTTGCCTCCAGAAAATGAGAATAAACTATTACCCTTTCAGTATGTCCTTTGTGCTGCTACCTCTCCAGCCGTGAAACTCCACGATGAAACACTTACGTATCTTAACCAAGGTAAGGTTCAGGACTGCACAACAGCTCAATTTTTGTGAATTAGGCCAGTAGTGTTAATAAGCATTTTGAATGGTCTGATGTGCTATGGTGAAGATGACTGGTGGCCTGCAATGCTTCAAATGCAGCTCACTTCTGGATTCTTGACTTGGTTTCTTGCTCTCTTTCCAATATTCCATTCTTAGCAAAGGAAACTTTTTATTTTCTTGATTTATTCAAAAGATAATTTAGTACAATGTTCTGGTTTGTTCTGTTTTCAGGGCAGTCTTATGAAATTCGGATGCTTGACAATCGGAAAATTGGGGAGTTGCCTGAAATCAATGGCAAATATGTGAAGGTGAGGAAAGTAGAATAGTGGTCAAATAGTGCAGCTGCATTTGTTGCAAGCTTTACTTGGAAAAACAATGCCATTTTTATTACATTGGGGAAAATTAGCAAAGTGCAATGCATCATGTTGTCTAGTTTCCTGAACCTGTCACCATCTTCATTCTTATTGGCAGAGATCACTGTGAGCCAGCAGCCCTGAAGACAGCAAAATCTTATTTGTATTTGAAAGCTGAAAAAAATAGTACTGTTTGAATTTTATTGGTAAGGTAACATAATTCTTCACTTTGTCTACCATCCCTCCCAAAAAAAAACATACTTGTGGTAGGCAAACCTTGTGGAAGTTGGATCTGATTTACATGTACCGATAACATTTGCAAATGGATCTGTACACAATTACGAAACTGGGAGGCTGCAAGAGAAGGCATCAACAGAGTATTAATAAGCAATAGATTTTAATCTTTATTCCCTACAAATGCAATCACAATTATAATCTTTTGAATGAGGGGGATCGGATTGCCTGTTAGAATGAGCAGAATGGCACTTTTAACTGTATTTATGTTAAATAAATGTTCCAAGCCTCCATCTACTGAGCAAAATAGCTTTTATAAATCCAGCATTGATTTAAGAGTTTTGCTGTATGACTGCTGTTTGAAATGGTTCTGCTTTTCCATGCTCTAGAACACAGTTTCATTGTGGAGTAGATTTCCGAGAATCAGCGGCAATGCTAAATGTGATGGGAAGCAACTGGGCCAGTACGCTACAGTAGGCGGAAGTTGTTAATTAATGTGTTTGATTGTATGCAGGTGTTGGGCATTAATTGGGGATTCACTTGTCCCCCTAGTCAGCTGTGGCTCAGTTCATAGCACCCTCGCCTTTGAGTCAGAGGGTTGTGGGTTCACGTCCCACTCCCGGAAACCAAGAACTGTGATTGTACTCGAAAGAGTTGCAATCTGTGACTGTTGATAACTCGAAAGAGTATAAAGAGATTTGAGGTGGCAGCTGCCGCTAAGGGTGGTGCTCCCTCAAGGCGTTGAAACATTCGCTGACTAAAGTCTCCAAGAAGTGGAGGGAATCTCGCAAGCAGAGCTATTCCACTTACATGTACAGGGTGCTGACCCAGGTCCACCCTTCCACCAGGATCTCGTCCGAGGCCATGAGTGTTATGAATTCCTTTGTTGTCGACATTTTCGAGCGCATCGCCCCCGAGGCTTCGCACCTCATTCACTACAACAAGCGCCGCACCATCTCGGCCAGGGAGATCCAGAGCGCCGTCCGCCTCATGCTACCAGGGGAACTGGCCAAACACACTGTCTCTGAAGGCACCAAAGCGGTCACCAAATACACCACCTCTGTTTAGGTCGACCGTTCTAAAGATTTATAAATAGACACAGACTAAAACCCTGGTTGCTGGGTCAGGAGGCATAAGTTGTAATATGTATCTCTTGTGAATAAATACTTGTGAAAAGTGTCAAGAGATTGAGTCCAGTTCTATCCTTCAATAACTGGCTTTCGGGGATATAACATGATAGAGGACAGTTGTCTAAAGGTAAAGGTTGAAAGCAAAGGTAAATTTCAGACCAAACTAAAATCCTCGTGGCCAATGTGGAAAATGGCAAAAAGCACATGTAAGCTGTCAGATGTATGATTCCTCTCCGAGTGTTCTCAAGAGTTTGAACCATGTGACCAGTAGAAGGATTTAAGTGTATGTGTAGATGTGGGTGGCGTTCCTACCAAAAAGGAAAGATGATGTGGCTTTGGCGTTTGTCGCTTTACATAAGAAGTAAAATCAAAACTCAAATATTTTGTGAGCTGGATATCAGTTGGATAGCGATGAAGTTTTGGACCTTCTGTTAGAGTTCAAGGATGAAATTTACATGGAAAATGATTTGCTAAATGCCTGAGGTGTGGTCAGACTTTGATAAGATTTTGGAAATCAGATGTCCGTGATATATGTTCAGGAGAGGGAAAGAGAGAAAGCAAGGGAACAAGAAAGAGATAGAAACGCTCAGGAGAGGGAACAAGAACAGGAAAGAATTCCAGCTCTGAAAATTGGAAATGGGGCTAGCAGCTCCAAAGGAGAGAGAGCCCAGGCAATTGGAAGCTGCGAGGGAAAATCTCTCTCTACCCGGTAGCACCCCCTATCTCTCTAACCCCAAACCACTCTGAGGCCCTCAGGTATGCTAGATTCATTCCCAAATTCAGAGAGAGTGACGTGGAGCCATTTTTTGCCACTTCTGAGAAAATAGCAGCACGGCTAAAATGGCCACTGGAGATCTGGACAATTTTAATTCAAGGTCAGTCAGGGAGAGACCAAGAGATCTGCTTCATGCTGCCCCCTGATGTGTCCATGAGTTATGAGCAGACCAATGCTGCCACCCTAAGTGTCTATGAGTTAGTCCCAGAGGCATAACACCAGCAATTCCAGAAAGCTCGGAAGAAGCCCACACAAACCTGCATCGAGTTAGAACGGCTGAAGCAAATCATGTTCGACCAATGACTAAGATCCCTAAACATCTCCCACACCTATGAGAGGTTGTGTGAATTGATACTGTTGGAGGAATTCAAAAATTGCTTATCATTCAATCTGCGAATGCTTGGAGGAGCAGAGAATCCTCACAGCCAGGGATGCAGCCATCACAGCAGGCAGCTGTGGTCTCACCCATAGGCCTGGAAACTCAGGCAGGCCCTTTCCAAACCATTCTCACAAGTATTGGAAAGAGAAGGAGGAGCCTCTAGATAGGAAAAGTCCCCCAACCAGAAAAGAAAATACCAAGGAGAGTGTGAGAAGCCTCCTGACAGCCAGTAAGGAGAGCCCCCAGAGATCGGTGTGTTCCTGTTGCAATAAAATAGGCCATTCCAGGCCTGAATGCTGGAGATTGTGAGGGAAGCCTGTTGGCCTAATGGGGTGTATATGAGTGGCTCCCCGAAGGACAACCCAATGGGTCGTGCAGCAGAGTCGGCAGAGACTCTCGCTACAGGAACTTACCCCTTGGAGGGCATGGCACTGTGTGGGCTGAATCTTCTGGCTGATGTGCGAGTGGCGGAGCCTGCATGTCAGTGCTTAAAATATCGCGCGAGCGTCCCGACGTCAGCGCGTGGCATCGCGATATTTCGGTCGGTGGGCGCTATGCAGCGGGACGCGCGCCCGCCATTAATTAAAGGCCTTGTTAAGGCCATTAAGTCACCAATCGACGAGGATTTTGAGGGGGCCCGTGCGAACTTAGGCTTGGCGCAAGGGCCCAACGGGCAGGCAGGTAGGTGATTTTTTTTAACAAACCTCATCCAGTGGCAGGATGAGGTTTGATATCGGAATTTAAAAAGTTTAATAAAGTGTTTGTGTACTTCATTAACATGCCCCATCTCGTGTGACATTTTCACACGAGGGGGACGTTACTGATTTTTTATTTTTCTAGTTTTAATGTTTCACAGCCTTTCAGCGCTTTGGCAGCACTTTGCCTCAGGGAGATGTGCGCTCTTTCGTGCGCATATGCGAGAGAGCGCACTCTCGCAGTTGGGGAATCCCCCCGCCCTCACAGAAAGCGCATATCGCTTCCCGTCAGGCGGGCCTTAATTGGCCCGCCCACGTAAAATGGCAGCGGGCCCCAATTCAGCGGCTGCGATTGGCTGCCCGCCCGCCACTGAGCCAGTCAGGTCCGCCCACCCATCAAGGGCAAAATCCTGCCCTGTGTGCCTGAGCTGGACAAACTCCCAAAGAGTTTCTGGAGTTTTGTCCATGTCAGGAACAGTGTCCCCCTGCTCATCCCCAAATGTGAGCAAGTCCATTGTACTGCTCTGGGACACAGAGACCAAAGGCCAATCAGTCCTTAATGTTGGAGGAAGCTTAAACCCCACTCCTCACCCCCCACCCCGAGTCCTCCCTGAAGGCCAAAACCCTGATCAGTGGAGTGGGAGGAGGATCTGTGTTTGAATCCCTCCATAAGGCCCATCCAGAGTGTGACCTTGTTTCCTGTTACAGTAGGACTTCTCCCTGAACTACCAGTAACAGGAACCGATTTCCTCCTTGGGAATGATTTGACCGGCAGCAAGGTGTTAGCCAGTGAAAGAAAAGAGGCCAACGTCAGCCAGCAGAAATCTGCAGGAGAGCAGAACGCTGGGCGAGGTCCGGAGGCCCAGAACGTTGAAATAGCACCCAAAGAGCTTGATCAAGGGCTGCCCGAAAGTAGCAAGGCCAAAGCCAGTGAAGTTAAGAGGTCCAGGGAAGGCCACTAGAATCTAAAATAGATCTAGAGTATCCCAGGACTAATTAGGGACCAGAGAAGCCTCAGAGCAGGGAAAGAAATAGTGAGGGAGATGCCCCACGTAGCTGAAGAGCCTGAAGGAAGGCAGGTTATTAAGCCCGGAAAGGAAAAGGTTCAGGACTTGCCTGAAGTATGGCTAACACAAACCTTCTTTCTGACATTAAATAGGGGCAAAGGGAGACCCCAAAGAGACGAGCAGATAGGGAGTGAGATGCCTCCCCTTGTCGAAAAGCCACAAGGGAGTGTAGCTGGAGCCACATCTCCACTTGAGAGCAGTGGTGTTCCAGGGGACATGGAACCAGTCCAGAGAACGCCCCCTCCAAAGGCCCCAGCGAGGAAGACAATGATTGGTTTAGCTGATAGCTTCATGGCGAATTTAAATGTCAACCAGGAAAGTTCTCAAATTGGCCCAGAAAGTGAAGGTGATGCCTCAGTTAGTGGAAAAGCCACAAGGAGGTCCAGTGAGAGCTGACTATCCACCAGAGGGCAGTAGTGGCATTTATTTCGAGAGGACTAGAATATAAAAGCAGGGATGTGCTGCTGAGGCTTTATAAGGCTCTGGTCAGACCACATTTAGAATATTGTGAGCAATTTTGGGCCCCTTATCTCAGGAAGGATGTGCTGGCCCTGGAGAGGGTCCAGAGGAGGTTCACGAGAATGATCCCAGGAATGAAAGCCTTAACATAGGAGGAATGTTTGAGGACTCTGGGTCTATACGCGATGGAGTTTAGAAGGATGAGGGGGGATCTGATTGAAACTTACAGAATACTGAAAGGCCTGGATAGAGTGGACGTGGGGAAGATGTTTCCATTAGTAGGAGAGACTAGGACCCGAGGGCACAGCCTCACGGTAAAGGGAAGACCTTTTGGAACAGAGATGAGGAGAAACTTGAGATTGTAAACTGGATTCGAAATTGACTGTGTGGGAGAAGACAGAGAGTGGTAGTGGATGATTGCTTCTCAGACTGGAGGTCTGTGACTAGTGGTGTGCCTCAGGGATCTGTACTGGGACCATTGTTGTTTGTTGTCTATATCAATGATTTGGATGATAATGTGGTGAATTGGATCAGCAAGTTTGTTGATGACGCTAAGATTGGAGGCGTTGTGGACAGCGAGGAAGGCTTTCAAAGCTTGCAGAGAGATCTGGACCAACTGGAAAAATGGGCCAGAAAATGGCAGATGGAACTTAATGTGGAAAAGTGTGAGGTGTTACATTTTGGAAGGTCTAACCAAGGTAGGACATACACAGTAAATGGTAGGGCACTGAGGAGTGCGGAGGAACAAAGGGATCTGGGAGTTCAGATACATAATTCCCTGAAAGTGGCGTCACAGGTAGACAAGGTTGTAAAGAAAGCTTTTGGCATACTGGCCTTCATAAATCAAAGCATTGAGTATAGGAGTTGGGATGTTATGGTGAGGTTGTATAAGACATTGGTGAGGCCAACTTTGGAGTATTGTGTACAGTTCTGGTCGCCTAACTACAGGAAGGATATCAGTAAGATTGAGAGAGTGCAGAGAAGATTTACTAGGATGTTGCCGGGTCTTAAGGAGTTGAATTACAGGGAAAGATTAAACAGGTTAGGACTTTATTCCTTGGAGCGTAGAAGAATGAGGGAAGATTTGATAGAAGTTTACAAAATTGTGAGGGGTATAGACAGAGTAAGTGCGAGTAGGCTCTTTCCACTTAGATTAGGAGAAATAAACACGAGAGGACATGGCTTTAGGGTGAAAGGGGAAAGGTTTAGGGGGAACTTCTTCACTCAGAGTGGTGAGAGTGTGGAATGAGCTACCATCTGACGTGGTAAATGCGGGCTCACTCTTAAGTTTTAAGAATAAATTAGATAGATACATGGATGGGAGAGGTCTGGAGCGTTATGGACTAGGTGCAGGTCAATGGGACTAGCGGAATAATATTTCGGCACAGACTAGAATGGCCTGTTTTCTGTGCTGTAGTGTTCTATGGTTCTAAACTTCTTTAGCCAGAAAGTGGTGAATCTATGGAATTCATTGCCACAGAAGGCTGTGGAGGCCAGGTCATTGAGTGTATTTAAGTTGTGAGGATTGACAAGGTTAAGGAATATGTAAGAATACAATTTACGTTATGTTTAGTGATGACAGCACCTTGAGACCACTAAAGAGAGTTGGAGTTCCATATAAAATGGCTTACTCCAGCTGTTCCCCAATGATTTGGTGAACATACAAAAACTAGGGCACACAGATTTAAGATTTGGGCTAGAGATGCAGGAGCAATGTGAGGAAGAGCTTTTTATATGCAGCGGGTGATAATGTCCTGGAACTCGCCAAATGTGGAGACAATCTATGATTTCAGCAGGAAATTGGATGGGCTGTTGAAGGAAATAAAGCTGCAGGGCTATGAGGATAAAGCGAGAGGATGGAACTGATTGAGTCTGTGCCGGCTCTTTGTAGAGCAATCCAGTGAGCCATATGGCCTCCGCCTGTGCTATAATGACTCTACGACTCTATTTTACAAGTGATGTAGTTTGTAATGCGATACCTTGGCTATTGAGTAAACATTTTACAAATGAAATGTGACATTGGGCATGGAAGCCAGTGGATCTGCAGCTTATCCAGTCAGGACAGTATTGTACCCCTTTGACAAAACCTGATGTACTTAAGGAAGTGGCCCTAGAAATAGTGGATGCATTGGTGGTCATCTTCCGAGATTCTATAGACTCTGGAACAGTTCCTACAGATTGGAGGGTAGCTAATGTAACCCCACTATTTAAAAAGGGAGGTAGAGAGAAAGCAGCGAATTAAAGACCAGTCAGCCTGACGTCGGTAGTGGGAAAAATTCTAGAGTCCATTTTAAAAGATTTAATAGCTGAGCACGTGGAAAACAGTGGCAGAATCGGACAGAGTCAGCATGGATTTATGAAAGGGAAATCATGCTTGACAAATCTACTGGAATTTTTCGTGGATGTAACTAGTAGAGTTTGATGAGGGGCAGCCAGTGGATGTGGTTTATTTGGACTTTCAGAAGGCTTTCGACAAAGTCCCACATAAGAGATTGGTATGTAAATTAAAGCGCATGGGATTGGGGGTAGTGTATTGAGATGGATAGAAAACTGGTTGGCAGACAGGAAACAAAGAGTAGGAATAAATGGGCCTTTTTCCAAATGGCAGGCAGTGACTAGTGGGGTACCGCAGGGATCGGTGCTGGGACCCCAGTTATTCACAATATATATTAATGATTTAGATGAGGGAATTAAAAGTAATATCTCCAAATTGGCAGATGACGCAAAGCTGGGTGGGAGGGTGAGCTGTGAGGGGGATGCAGAGATGCTTCAGTGTGATTTGGACAAGCTGAATGAGTGGGCAAATCCATGATAGATGCAGTATAATGTGGATAAATGTGAGGTTATCCATTTTGGTAGCAAAAACAGGAAAGCAGATTATTATCTGAATGGCTGTAAATTGAGAGAGGGGAATGTGCAATGAGACCTGGGTGTCCTTGTACACCAGTCGCTGAAGGTAAGCACGCAGGTGCAGCAGACAGTAAAGAAGGCAAGTGGTATGTTGGCCTTCATAGCCAGAGGATTCGAGTACAGGAACAGGGATGTCTTGCTGCAATTATACAGGGCCTTGGTGAGACCACACCTGGAATATTGTGTGCAGTTTTGGTCTCCTTATCTGAGGAAAGATGTACTTGCTATAGAGGGAGTGCAGCGAAGGTTTACCAGACCGATTCCTGGGATGGCGGAACTGACATATGAGGAGAGATTGAGTCGATTAGGATTATGTTTGCTGGAGTTCAGAAGAATGAGGTGGGATCTCATAGAAACCTATAAAATTCTAAGAGGACTAGACAGGGTAGATGCAGGAAGGATGTCCCCGATGGTGGGGGAGTCCAGAACCAGGGGTCACAGTCTGCGTGTATGGGGTAGACCATTTAGGACTGAGATGAGGAGAAATTTCTTCACCCAGAGAGTGGTGAGCCTGTGGAATTTGCTACCACAGAAAGTAGTTGAGGCCAAAACATGTTTTCAAGAAGGAGTTAGATATAGCTCTTGGGGCAAAAGAGATCAAAGGGTACGGGGAGAAAGCGGGAGCAGGCTACTGAGTTGGATGATCAGCCATGATCATAATGAATGGCGGAGCAGGCTCGAAAGGCCGAATAGCCTCCTCCTGCTCCTAGTTTCTATGTTTTTATGTTTCTATCAGACTGTTAGACAAGTATTAATAGCTTTGGGTGATCACAATCTGAGAGAAAAAAACCTAATTGTCCTAAAGTTACATGGACAATTTGTTTAACCTACTTAGCCAAGGTTGAAAACCCTGCTAAAAGCCACAGGTGTGTTTGCTTAAGAGTACACAGGGCTAATAAATTAGTGAGAAATGTGAAATATGTAAAAAGCACAGAAATAAACAAAAATATAAATGTCCCTGATAGCCATTACAGAGATATGGTTGCAAGGTGACCAAGGTTGGGATATGAATATTGAAGGTATTTGACATTTTGAAAAGATAGGAAGCTAGGAAAAGGTGGTGAGGTAGCTCTTAATTAAGGATGTCATTAGTACAGAAGTGAGAGATGACCTTGGCTCGAGAGAGCAAGATGTAGAATTGGTTGGGTAGAGATAAGAAATAGGAACAGTAAGAGAACTCTTGTGTCAGTAGTTTATAGGCCCCCTAATAGTAGTTACACAGTAGGACAGAGCATACAGGAAGAAATAAATGGAGGTGTAAGAAGGATATGCAATAATCATGGTTGACTTTAATCTACATGTAGATTGGGTAAATCAGATTGGCAAAGGTAGCCTGGAAAATGAGTTCATAGAGTGTATCTATGACAGTTTCTTAGAGGAGTAGATTCTGTAGAGCCAACCAGGGAGCAGGCTATTCTAGACCTGGTAATGTGCAATGAGACAAGGTTAATCAATTACATCATGGTAAGGGAGCCTAGGTGACAGCGATTATAACATGATGGAATTTCACATTCAGTTTGAAGGGGAGAAGTGTGGGCCTATGACTAGTGTTTTAAACCTAAATAAAGGTAATTTTTAAGGGTATGAAGGCAGAGCCAGCCAAAGTGAACTGGGAAACTGGGTAAAAAGGTAGGGTAGTAGAGATGCAGTGGAAAACGTTTAAGAATATATCTAATAACTCTCAGCAAAGATTTATCTCGGTGGGAAGGAAGGACTCTTTGAGAATGATGCTTCATCCATGGCTGAATAAGGAAGTTAAGGATAGCATCAAATTGAAAGAAACACTGTAGAAAGATTAGCGTTAGGTCAGAAGATTGGTCAGATTTTAAGCAGCAAAGAACAACAAAAATTAATGGGGAGAAAGTTGAGTGTGAATGAAAGCTAGCTAGTAATATAAAACAGATAGTAAGAGTTTCTACAAGTATTTAAAGAGGAAAAGAATAACTCAAACTAGTGTTGGTCCTCCAGAGAGTGAGTCTGAGGAATTGTTAATAGGAAACAAGTGGAGACATTGAACAGGTATTTTGTGCCTGTCTTCACTGTGGATGACTTAGAAAGCTTCCCAAAGATAATTGAAAATCAAAAGGTGAATGGGAGGGAGGAACTTAAAACACTCACCATCATTGGGGAAAAAGGTGCTCGGAAACCAATTAGACCCAAAGGCTGACGAGTCCCCAGGACCAGACGGCCTGCATCGTAGGGTCTTAAAAGAAGTGGCTGCAGAAATAGTTATAATCTTCCAAAATTCCTTAGGTTCTGGAAGGGTCCCAGCGGATTGGAAAATAGCAAGTTTAATACCTTTATTCAATGAGAGAGAGAAACAGGATGCAGGAAACAATAGGCCAGTTAGCCTAGCATTTGTCAGAGGGAAATTGCTAGAATCCATTATTATAAGCAGGATAATTGGAAAGTCTTAATGCAATCAGGCAGAGGCAAGATGGTTTTGTGAAAGAAAACTAATTTATTCAAGATTTTTGAGGCAGTAACAAGGAAGTTGGGTAAAGAGGAACCTGTGGATGTGATGTACTTGAATTTCCAAAAGGCATTTAATAAAGTACCACATCAAAGGTTGCCACATAAGATGAGAGCTGATGGTGCAGGGGTGACATATTAGCATGGATAAAGGATTGGTTGGCTAACAGGAAGCAGAAAGTAAGGATAAATGGGTGTTTTTTGGGTTGGCAAGCTGCAGCTAGTGGAGTGCCACAGGGATCAGTGCTGGGGCCTCAACTATTTATAATCTATATCACTACTTACAATCCGTATCAATGATTTAGATGAAGGGACCAAATGTATGGTAGATTTGTTGATGACACCAAGTGTGGTAGGAAGGTAAGTTGCCCCAAGAGAAGGTAGAGAGCCTGCAAAGGGATATAGACAGGTTAAGTGAGTGGGCATAAAATTGGCAGATGGGGTATAATGTGGGAAACGTGAACTTATCCACTTTGGCAGGAAGAATAGAAAAGCAGTATATTATTTAAATGCAGAACTGAGCGGTACCGAGGGATCTGGGTGTCCTGGTACATGAATCAAAAAAAGTTAGTCTGCAGGTACAGCAAGTGATTAGGAAGGGAAATGGAATGTTGGCGTTTATTGCAAGGGGAATAGAGTATAAAAGTAGGGAACTGTATATATTTTGGTCTCTTTATTTGAAAAAAAAATGTAATTGCATTAGAGGCAGTTCAGAGAAAGTTCACTTGACTCATTCCTGGGATGAGGGGTTATCTTATGAGGAAAGGTTAAACAGGTTGGGTCTATATCCATTGGAGTTTAGAAGAATGAGAGATGATATTGAAACATATAAGATTCTGAGGGGACTTGATAGGGTGGATGCCAGGAGGATGTTTCCTCTTGTTGGAGAGACTAGAACTAGGGGTCAAAGTCCCCTCGTTAAGATGAAGATGAGGAAAAATTTTGAGGGTTGTTGGCCTGTGGAATTCTTTTCCAGAAAGCAGTGGAGGCTGGGTCATTGAATGTATTCAAGGCTGAGTTAGATAGATTTTTGATAGACAAGAGAGTCAAGGGTTATGGGGGACAGAGAGGAAGGCGGAGTTGAGACCACAACTAGATTAGCCATGACCTTATTGAATGGCGGAGCAGGCTTGAAAGGCCAAATGGCTGACTCCTACTTCTCCGAAGTCTGATATTCCTGTCTTCTGATCGGAGGACGCTGCCACATCCTCTTGTAAGCTTTCTATTGGCATGTGATTTTAATGAGGTAATTGCAATTTATCTAAAGGTATGGGACAAAAACGAATGCTTTTGCCATTTTGTATACCTGCACCAGATTTAGTCTTTCTACTGTAATACATACTTAAAAGCAAGATCATGGAGAAATGGATAGGGACTGGACTGATAGAGGGGACTTTGCCAATGATGAGTTCAGACGCTTGTGAAAACATGATCATCATGTCATCGACACAGCTCCATAAAATTTTGGCTGATCACCCAGACTGAAATTTGACAACCACCCTGACGCTCACTCCAGATGGTTGGAGGGCATGGTCCCTATCAATTAGTCTTTGGGCAAAATCCAAATTGCCTTCAGTATTGTGTGATAGCCCTAGGAGGCTCCACAATTAGTTCAATTTTTTCTGCTTATATGAATACTTTACATGCAGTGAGAGAGAATTTCATCAAGGCTGAGTCTCTGAGAAGATTCAGAGAAAACTGAGGTATCTTATAAGATTATCTGAGGCAGGTTTCAATTCAGGAGATTTGGTGTATTGTAAAAGAGAGGCTCATGAAGAATGGAAACACTTCGGTAATAGGTTGTGACAGTAAGTTAATATTTACCAAACGTGGCATATCTTGGGGCAGAACTAGAACAGAAGTCCTCATGATCGTGAAGGTTTTGTGGCTGCCAATAAAATTGAGCATAAGAGAGTCAAAACAAAGAGATTTAGATAGTTGGAGAGAATTTGGAGTTTATTCTGAAGTACCAGATTAAGGACAGCCAGCCTGGTCACATAGATGGAGTTATACTGAAAATGTCCTTGCAGATGGGACCTATGCGGCTAAAGTGAGGCTAGTTGTTAAGGGTTTTGAAGAGTGACAGGGTGATACAGACGTTAGAGTGGATTCTCCCACAGTTAGAAAAGTAATATTGAAAAGCTTTTAAGCTCTTTTGGGCATATATTCATGGAATTGTAGATTAGTCGATACAAAAGGTGCATTTCTGCAGGGTGATACTTTTCAGAGAAGTGTTTCTGAAACCGCCCAAAGAGACAGCAGATGCAGAAGGAAAGCGATGGAAATTAAACAAATACATCTATGACCTTCATGATGTTTCCAGCGTGTGAATATTTTTCAATGAGGTCTGTTTTGCTGAAAATCAGTTTTGTTCAACTAAAAGCACATCCTATCATATTTTACTGCTGTGGAATTTAAGAAATGTGGTATTAATAAGATTGGAGTCATTTAAAACTGGGAGTCAGGCTTCTGGGGCTTTTAAATATATTGGTTTAGATAATAAGCAGAGTAGGTCTGGAATAACTTTAAATCAAAAATCCTATTTAGAGAGTGTTTCTCCCGTTCCAGTTAATCGTACTTGCTCATCACAGATGATATATCAAAAGATGAGAGAGCAATTGTGAAGCTTGATTAGTTAGTTCAACTGGTTGACATTCAGATCAGACCAGTTGCTCATTTTCATGTGTTGGAGTTAAATACTTTACTACTAAAGCACATAAACTAAAGGGCAAATAAAATTTTAAAAAATGATTCTGGAGAAATTTACACTTGCATTCCCATCCTTAAGTGAGCCGAAGAACACGGAGCTGGTTGTTATTAGTGATGCTAATCTTCCTGGTGGCTATTCGAGTGCGGTGGTTTCATCATCTTTCTTAAAAGTGAAAATGGGAACTGTCCCTTTTTAGCTTGGGAAGCTAAGGAAATAAAAAAGGTTATTCAAAGTACTTCAGCTGTTGAAAGACTGGCCCTTGTCAAAGCAGTGGATATGGGATTATGTTTGTCAAATACTTTTAAGTTAGATTCTACACAAGATGTGTAATGAAGATGGTATATCCACTGAATGTAGATAATTTGTTGTGGGAAAGTTAGTGAGAAAAGGTTACAGATTGTTTTAAGTTAGCAAGGTCAATGCTAGAGAGAAAGGAAATATGAAAAGTTAAATGGGTGGATGTAAGTATTCAACAGGCCTTTTTATTTCACTAAAAGGAAAAGTGTGAGCAAATAAATTGTTAGGGTCCAAGAGGAGTGGCATCTCACAATGTAATGCTTTGTACACACTATGGAGATTTATGATTTTTTTTTTTGAAATTTAAATGACCATGTGGTATTTCTGGAGGTGAAAATCCTTGAGGGCTGACGGGATGATGTTCTGTAGAATATGCTATACTGTGATGATCATTTATGTGTTTTTTAGGGGTAGAATTTGAGCCATAAAAGAGAACATTTTTTTATTCCTTCATGGGATGTGAGCTGGCTAGGCTGGCATTTATTGCCCATCCCTAGTTGCCCTTTTGATTTAAAGCTAATGCAGATGTTAAAGGGGCTGTGTGTGAGGAGTCACTAACCCTGTGAACAGTACCGAGGCAGACCATTTTAATAGTGGGGGGAAATTTAGCCTCTGGCTAATTATTTCTACTATAATAGCTTTTGCAACTTCTTTTTGTTTGTTTGAAATATGTTTCCCAATTCTTCAAAAATAAGTCTGCACACACGTAATTAATTCACTGTGATGTTGCTGTTGAAATAGCCTCATTCATTTTATTTTTGACATCAAATGATATTAACACCAATGTAAACTAAGTGTGAGCAATTGACATAATAATTTCTGAAGCCACTGCTTTCCTTTTCTTTCCTCTAGAGTATTATCAGAGTGGTGTTCCATGACCGGCGTCTACAGTACACTGAGCACCAGCAGTTGGAAGGATGGAGGTGGAATCGGCCAGGAGACAGGATCCTAGATTTAGGTACATTGATTGCAGTACAGACTTTCAGACATGCATGCAGGCATCCTATTGTGTACATCAGACCAAATCGGCATTTAATCTAATGTTTGACTTGATTTATAAAAGTTTATATGTATTCAGGTTCTTAATCCATCAACTGTTATGATCCTGTTGGGGATCGTTAACATTTAAAAATAACTCCCAATACCTCATTTTAACCAATAGAACTAGGCCACAAAAATTCACTTTTTTTAAACAAAACCAAGCTCTGAATGGAAATAAAGCAAGCACTATTAACTTAGTAACAAAGTTATAACTATATATATTATGCACTCAGGTTTACTTCCTCCTTCCCCAAGAATTCTCTTATAAACACATCAGTTTTTAAGTTATTTATTTCTGTAGGGGCCACCCATAAGCATGCAGCTGTCCTCTGGAGAATTTTCCTCAGCTCCAGCTATTCTCCAGTAAAACTTTCATTTACCCTCTCTTGACTGTGGAAGCCTCAGTTCCTTGTTCTGGTTACTTTTTTGCAATAAAATACTGTGAGGCCCACTGTAGATTCTCCCGCTAGCTTCAATCTTCCAGCTTCTGTTTCTCATGAGATTCAAACTGAGACTAAGCCTCACCCACCTTCCATGGGGTCAATGATGAAGCTAGCATTTTACTTTGCTTACAGGTTGCCTAACTGCCATTTGTTTTAGCTAACTTTGCTGTGAGCTGCAAAACCACATGAGGTCCAAACTACAACTAAAACTCTCTCCCAGTAAACACCCAGATAACTTGAAACTAGAGAGCGTTCTTAAGCTCCACCCATCTCCATGACAATGTAGCCTGCTCTGGGCTATCCTCAAACTGACCTTTTAACCTCATTTATAATTTCTCTAGCTAAGAAAGACCCCCTGCTGTTTTATAGCTCTATTACTGACTCTCGTGAAGAAACATGGATAACCTTTTGAACTGCCATTTCTTTAGGTGTTCTGGCAATCGTGAAAGACCATTTTAATTACCTTACCTTCACAACAGCAACCTTCCCAGAACTTAAACATTACTTCTAAAATATTAACATGAGCCATGAACTAGATATTCGCAACACAATGCCCTTCACCTGTGTACCCTTAACCTTGATAATACAATTAACAGACCCCGCTTTTTAAATTTAAACTTTGACACAAAGCAATATTTCTCTTTTATCCTAGCAAGGTCAATCCTTAACCTTTTTTCCAGTCACACTTTTTTGTCAAATGTACGTTATCCCACAGGGAATGGTGACTTGTATAACATTCAATGGGCAAACTATTCTCTGAACCCACCCCACCCCATATAGAATTTCCCCTAAAATATTTGATAAGTAAAATCCCACTTCTGTTGCTTCTACAAGAGCCAGTGTTTCTGCAGCTGAAGCACTTTGAAGCACCCTTTTTTATTTTCTTAGCTTCCAAGGCCAAGGGGCAACATTTTCTATTTTCACCCACCAAGAATATTATAAAAACAGCTGTACTCAAATGTGGAAGACTGGCATGAGAAGTGTCACTAAAAAGGACTAATTTCATGGTTTGCCTTTTGCCCCCCCCAAGGCTGGAAACTTGAGTACTCATTTCTCCATTTTTAAAAAATGTTTTATTTGCCCTTCAAACATCCTGAGTTGCAGTATGTTTCATAGTAGTACTTAGTGCCAATACATCAAAGCTGGCATCTGGGTACATAGCTGATTCAACTGTCCAATCAAGCTTTGTAACTTCTATTTCTTCTTCAGATATAAGATTTATGTGATGGCCTAGGCCTAGCATGCTTTATCGGTATATGAGTAACACTTCCTAAATAAGATTGTTGATTCAAGGTTACTCCTGACCTATTCTGCTTAATGTCTAAGCTTAAATATTTAAAAGCCTCCGAAGTCTCACTTGCAGTCTTAAATTCCCCTTTAATCATGTTTGTAACAAATTTCTCAAGTTCCACACTACCTCTGCATTGAAAATCATCAACATGCATCATAAAGATGCCTGAGAGTTTTCCTTTATGGTACCTGTAGAACGTTGCTGCATTTGTTTTCAGTTGACTACAGCCTAATTCCAGCAAGACAGACCGAACCAAGAAATACAAGTCTCAATGCATCAGTCAATCTATAAACACACTTGTTTAATTTCCACAGCTTTCCTTTTACATTGCTTGCCTCTTTGGATGGTTTCAAAAACACTTCTCTCTGAAATGTTTCATCCTGCAAAAAATTCGGCTTTTATATTGATTGACCTACATTTCCACAAATATGTGTCCAACAGGGCTAAGAAAGTTTTTAGGCTTAGTTTTCCCACCATGGGAGGGTCCACTCTAACATCCCGATCACCGAGTCTCTCTTCGAAACCCCGAGCCACTAGTCTCGCTTTAGCTTCATATGTCCCTTCTGGGTGGACTTTTTCCGTACATGTCCACCTGTGAGATGAGGCTGGCTGCCCCCTATCTGGCACTTCAGAATAGACACCCAATTCTTTCCAACTATCCAACTCATTTTGTTTTGTTTTGCCCCTCTTATTAATTTACCTTCTAATTTGTTGGCAGTCACAAGAGTTTCCCAATCATTAGGGTTTCCACTTCCAATAGTGTTCCTACATTGTTCTGTAGTCCTTGCTGTATTCTATAATCGAGTCAAGCTACGCCTCTGTTTGCACTTCTATATCTTTCTGGATTACAGAATTTCACCCTCCCATGACCACCATCACCAGTACATGATTTTTTTTTTTCCTGGTGCAAGAGCCACTCTCAAATCTGCTATGAGAACTCACACTGGGCTGAATTTTGCTGTTGACGGGCAGACGGGCAGCTGATCGCCACCGCTGAAATGGGCCCTGCCGCCATTTTACATGGGCGGGCCAATTAAGGCCACTGACAGTGGCCTCAATTGGCCACTGACAGGTCGGCGGGCCCACAGCTGATTGCGCTGTCCCCCTGCCTTCCTGAATATTTAAATGGGGCGGGATGATATCGGGGGTTCCGCCCAACGTCGCCCCGTGTCAGCGAGCGGGTCCCCCCCCCCCCCCCCCCCCAGCTCACCGATGGGAAAATTCAGCCCACTGTGTTTTGTTGCTTTCCACTGCACCTCATTTTTACCGGTCCATAGATCTTACTCCTTTGTCTATCATCTCGGACACTTAGCCAATATTTGAATGCTGGTAGCTTTCTCTGCTCCCCTTATAATAGTCAAATCTTATATTCACTGGACTATTCTGGTTTGAACGCCACCCTGGTACCCACTCAAGGTAGTTGTCCTTTAGATAGTAGAATGACGCTATCCTATCACCATTGGGCTATTATCCTATCACCTTATCTACCTTATTCTGTGCCTCATAACTGTCAAACATTTGAATATGAGGGGTCCTGGGTGCCTCATCACCTATTAATTGCTCAGATTCTGAATGAATGGACCTTAAAAGTTTGACTACCATGTTGAATACCATCGCACTCTGTCACCTTCCTCATACCTTTTCATTCTTTATGACCCTCTCTTTATAGTATACTAAATTCCCAAGATTAAAGTGTATCTTGAATGGTCTTATGCGATGCTTTGGAGCTCTGAATTTTCTCTGAGATTTCTGCCTTGGTGAATGCCCTTCTCCCTGCATGTAAAGCAGTCAAGTGCGCAGAAAAGGTGGAACTAATTGCGGTTCCTCTGGGGCCGGGGGGATGATCTCACGGCACAGATGTGTCACTGTCTTATCAATGACATTGTTATGGGTTTGTTAATGTCATTGCATTAAGGCTGTCAGTTGCATGAAGGGAAACAGATGATGGATACTTAAACACATATAAATAGGGGATAGCTGGAATATATGGATGTGGATGAGGAGTAGTGACAAAGTCAATAAACTCTCAGCAAGGAAAGACTCTGTGCCTTAGTTTTGACTTCACCAACCGGTGTGGATCCAGTTAACAAGATGGTGGTGGTGAGCCAACAAATGCAGCATTTGCTTCTTTTTGACAGGATAGTATAACCAAATGCAATATTAAAATACTTGGGATAGTAACTCCATGATGGGCAGTTGTTTATTTTGAATGTGCATGCTTCTGCAATAATTCCTGCTTGTTTTTTTTTCCAGATATCCCATTATCAGTGGGGATCGTTGACCCCAGAGCAAATCCAACACAACTAAATACAGTGGAGTTTCTTTGGGATCCTTCAAAGAGAACCTCTGTATTTATCCAGGTATGATGTCTCTTTAATCTTCAGGGTTGAGTACATGCTGATTATTTAATTGTGAGCATATATTCCTGTCAGTCATTTTGAGCATGTACCAATTTTATGAGGAGATAATAGTAGAAATGTAAAATATCAGTGTGATTTTAAGCTTCTTTTTATTCCTGTACTTCCACACTGATTTTGTTTCTGTCCTGACAGTGATATTTCAACCACTAAATGTTTCTGTACGTTGGTATCATTCTACCTATCACAGTTGGGCCGCTTATCTACCTTATTCTGTGCCTCATAACTGTCAAACATTTGAATATGAGAGGTACAGGGTGCCTTATCACCCATGTTTCAGCCATCCTCGATTTTTAGGGTTGTCAGAGGAACCCAAGTGAGACTGGCATCTGCAGGGGAAAGCTTATATGAAGATGCCAGTCCAGACTGCAGTTTAGAGTTCTCTGGTGACCTAACTGGCACGAGGCCACCTAGAACAAAAGATCCAGAGTTGATTACTGGTATCTGCTGAGCTTGATCTCTGCTTTTGTCCAGAACACTGATGCAACCAGTGCCCCTGGACTATCCAGATGAAAAATCAGCCATGGTTTCTGCTCCTGAATTGCTGTGACCCCTAATGGAAAGTGCACGTCTTTGGTGAGAACAGAGTTTGACTTGGCTGTGATTCCCTGCAGCCAATTGGCCTACTGCCATACACTGATTGTTGTATCAAGGATGACAACTTTGACATGATTCTGCAACTATATTCCAGCATGAGTCTGTACATTCATAAGAGATGGGGAGTGAAAAATTAAGATTTTTTTTAGATATATGTGCAAACAGTGGGCTTTAAACTTGCAGACACGAGTTTGAGTTCAGTGCCCATGTTGCTGAAACAACTACCTATATTTTTTAAATCCTTTAACCCCTTTAACTTTCAGCAAAGCTATACACTGTTTCCTTTCTTGCTGCATTTCAAACTCAAACTAATTGAAACCCACTTCCTACCCAAAATAAGTCCAAGACAAAATATGAAAAGTTCATTCTTTTCTGTGCAAAATGGAGAAGTTAAGGTTTACAACCAATTTATATGATTTTAATTTGAATTTTACAAAAAAAGTTATCCAGATTTCTAATTCATTTTCAAATACTCATGTAGTTATGTAATGGCTGGGGAAAGAATCTGCTAATTTATGCTACTGCATAGCCACTTTCCCCAACACTGCTGATGATTCACTCCAGTATTGATTTACAGCACTATGCACCCATGGAATTTGGCTATACTGATTACAGAAAAGGGTGGGGTGGAATGTCTCCTTGAGGCATTGTAAATCCAATCACATCTCTCTGTCACTTGTGCAGGATTGAGGCCTCCCTGATGTTTCAGCAATTCTCAAACATATCTGAATCTGCCGTTCTAGTTCTTTGTGGGATTTGGGCATTGCTGGCAAGGTCGGCATTTGTTGCTTAACCCAGATTGTTCTTGACAAGGTTGGGGTGAGCTGCCGCCTTGACACACTGCAGTCCATGTGGTGTAGGTCCGCCAACAATGCTGTTAGTGTTCCAGGATTTTGACCCAGTTACTGAAGGTGGAAGGATGTAGTCAGGATGGTGAGTGACTTGGAAGGAGCCTGCCAGTAGTGGTGTTCCCATGGGCTGCTGCCCTTGCTCTAGGTGGTAGCAATTGTTGATTTGGGGAGTCAGTAAGTGAGTTACTCGCTGCAGGATTCCCAGCCTCTGACCTGCTCTTGTAGCCACAGTATTTATATGGCTGGTCCAGTTCAGTTTCTGGTCAATGGTAACTCCCAGGATGTTGATGATATTGTAACTCCATTGAGTGTCAAGGGGCGATGGTTAGATTCGCTCTTGTTGGAGATGGTCATTGCCTGACACTTGTGTGGTGCGAATGTTACTTGCCACTGTCAGCCCAAGCCTGGATATTGCTGCATTTGGACATGGACTGCTTCAGTATTTGAGGAGTCGCGAATGGTGCTGAACATTGTGCAATCATCAGCGAATGTCCCCACTTCTGACCTTATAATGGAAGTGACGTCCTGGAACTGAGATGATTGACCTCCAACAACTACAACTATCTTCCTTTGTGCTAGGTATGACTCCAACCAGTGGAGAGTTTTCCCCCGATTCCCATTGACTCCAGTTTTTCTAAGGCTCCTTGATGGTACACTCCGTAACAGCCACTCACCTCACCTCAGGAATTTAGCTTTCTTGTCCATATTCGGACCAAGACTATAATGAGGCCTGGAGTTGAGTGCCCTGTTGGAACCCAAACTGAGCACCTGTGAGTAGGTTATTGCAGCATAAGTGCTGCGGAAATGTTGTTCTCATCAATGTCAAACACGCTGCCTACCCAGATAAAAACCAACACTTCTGTGATTTGATTGAGCAGGAACTCTCTGCCATTCCCAAACAGCATGCAGAAGCAAAATGGGCCATGCTTCGAGACACCATTTCCAATACGACACTCACTCAATATATGGGAAACGAGTGGAATGCTGACTGGCTCGAGGCTATCATCACTGTGATGGAACCTGTTATTGAAGTCAAGCCGTCCACTCTCATTAATTACAAGAGCAGTCCAAGCGAGAAAATTGAATGCACTAAGAATGGACTGCTAGGTATTGTGCCAATGACTACTGGTTACAACTCTCCCTGTGTCTAAGGACATCTAGCAATGTCAGGGGCATGTATGAAGCGATCAAAAAGGCAACAGGTTTATCAACAAAGAAAACTGCTCCATTGGAAACAAAACAGATGTCATCACTGACTAAATAAGCAGTTGGAGAAATGGGTGAACACTATCTTGAGTTGTACCCTAGGGAGAACACTGTCACTGAGGAAGCTCTAGATGCCACAGAAAGCCTGCTTTTAATGGCAGAGCTGGATATCCATCCCACAGTAGAGGAGCTTAGCAAAGCCATTGACTCACTTGCCGTGGGCAAAGCTCCTGGTGCTGATGCTGTACAGCCTGAACTCATCAAGCATGGGAAACTGGCACTCCAGCATCTGCACAAATTTCCTATCTCTGCTGGAGAGAGGGAGGGGGCAATGCCCCAAGATGCAAAGATTGTGACCCTGTACAAGAACAAGGGTAGCCACAGTGATTGCAACAACTATCGAGGCATCTCCCTGCTGAGCATCGTGGGAGAAGTATTTATAGTTAGACAAGTGATCAGTTGAACTGTACCTGAGGATCACAGGTAGTTGATTAGTAAATAAAACAGCAAGCATATTAATGAGTGTTTTGATTAGACCTGTTAAGCAAGTTCATCTTTGAAATAGAGGCATAACATGGTACCTCAGACCAATGATGTGTACATCCTGCGCCATGTGGGAACTCCAGAATACTTCCTGTGCCCTGGACAATCACAGATGCAGTAAGTGTCCTCAGCTGGGGGGGCTTGAGCTCCAGGTTTTGGAGCTTGAGCAACTTAGCAAGGATGAATATTTTGTGGATAGCACATTTCAGGGGGTGATCACCCCACAGTTTGAGAGTGCAGACATAGAGGTATGCATGACTGCTGGACAGAGAAAAAAGAGCAGGCAGGTAGTTTGGGTGACCCCTGAAAGCACCCTTCTCTCTGACCAGTGTTCAGTTCTGAATACTAATGGGGAGAGAGTTCTTCTGGGGAGTGCAGCCTGACCACACCACCAAGGGTGGCACAGCTACACAGGGAGGGAGGAGAAAGATGGAGAATGATGGTTATAGGGGATTCCATAGTTAAGGGAGCAGACATGATTCCAGCATAGTATGCTGGCACCTGATGCCAGGGTCAAGGATTTTACTGAGCAGATGCAGAATGTTCTGGAGGAGAAGGGGGGAGCAGCTGGAGTTCCTGGTCCATATCTGTGCCAAGGATTGTACAGAAAAAGGTTTAGGTTTTGCAGGCAGATTTTAAGGAGTTGGCTCTGCTTCTTAATTGGATTCCCTCGAAGGTAGTAAAGGGTTACTCCTGGTGCCATGTGCTTGTCAGTACAGAAATAGGATAGTGCACATGAATGCATAGCTGGAAAGATGTTGCAGGGGGGCGGGCTTAATATTTTTGGGGCATCAGGGACTGGCACTGGGAAGTGGAGGTTGGCTCTGTACAGGCCAGATGGGTTGCATCTCAACAGGCACAGGATCAATATCCTCACAGGCAGGCTTGCTAGTGCTTTTGGGATTTCGTACATCGGCTGTCCCTCGATTCCAGGATGATGTCTACGTAGGGCCATGAGTTTCTGCCATGGGTGTTCATGTGACTGAACAGAACGACTCTCGACCCATAGATCTTTGGACACACAGGGCAGGATTTCCCACAAGGTAGTCGGTCCGCAGTGCAGAATTTGCTTCCTTTTCTTCTCTGCTGCCACTCTGCCTTATCATTAAGGCGTTTGGACTTGAAGCATGATGCAGCTTGATGGACAAGTTGTCACTATTTTGAGTGATTGGTAGCAAACTCCTCCCAGTCAGTAATGGTGCTGCAAGGAGAGCTTCAAGTGTCTTTGACGTGTTTCCTTTGTCCTCCCCGGAACGTTGGCCATTTGAGAGTTAAGAAAACAAGACCTGGCAGGGAGATGCTATTCAGCTGTCCAGACACACGGTCCAGTCCACTGTAGTTTATTTTGTTATAGTTTTGTCTGAATGCTTGTGGAGCTGCCTTCAAGAACATACAAACAAGGAGCAGGCGTAGACCATTCGGCCCCTCGAGCCTGTTCTGCCATTAGATACGATCATGGCTGATCTGAATGTAACCTCAAATCTGCATCCTGCCAACCCCCCAATAACCCATCACCCCCTTGCTTGCCAAGAATCTATCCACCTCTGTCTTAAAAATATTCAAAGGCTCTGCTTCCACTGCCATTTCAAGAAGAGAGTTCCAAAGACTTAGAACCCTCAGAGAGAAGACCCTCAGAGAGAAGAAATTCACCTGATCTGTTTTAAATGGGTGACCCATAGTTCTAGATTCTTCCACAAGAGGAAGCATCCTCTCCACATTGACCCTGTCAAGACCCCTCAGGACCTTATGTTTCAATCAAGTTGCCTCTTACTCTTCTAAACTCCAGTGGATTCAAGTTTAGCCTGTCCAACCTTTCCTCATTAGACAACCCACCCATTTCAGGTATTAGCCTGGTAAACCTTCTCTTGACTGCTTCTAGCGCATTTATATCCTTCCTTAAATAAGGTGACCAATACTGTAAACAGTACTCCAGATGTGGTCTCGTTAGTGCTCTGTATAACTGAAGCATAACCTAGAGATAAAAACAAAAAGCTACTGCGGATGCTGGAAATCCAAAACAAAAACAGAATTACCTGGAAAAACTCAGCAGGTCTGGCAGCATCGGTGGAGAAGAAAAGAGTTGACATTTCGAGTCCAACATGACATCTAGGGGCTAGTGCCAAAATTGGGAGAGCTGTCCCAGAGATAAGTCAAACAACAGCCTGACATAGTCATCCTCACGGAATCATACCTTACAGATAATGTCCCAGACACCACTATCACCATCCCTGGGTATGTCCTGTCCCACTGGGAGGACAGACCCAGCAGAGGAGGCAGCACAGTGGTATACAATTGAGAAGGAGTTGCCAGAGACTCCTCAACATCGACTCCGGACCCCATGAAGTCTCATGGCATCAGGTCAAACATGGGCAAGGAAACCTCCTGCTGATTACCACGTACCACCCTCCATGTTGAACACCAGTTGGAGGAAGCAGTGAGGGTGGCAAGGGCATAGAATGTACTCTGTGTGGAGGACTTCAAGGCCCATCACCAAGAGTGGCTCGGTAGCACCACCACAGACAGAGCTGGTTGGGTCTTAAAGGACATAGCTACTAGACTGGGCCTGTGGTAGGTGGTGAGGCAACCAACGAGAGGGAAAAGCATACTTGACCTTGTCCTCACCAACCTGGCTCTCGCAGATGCATCTCTCCATGACAGTGTCGGTAGGAGTGACCACTGCACAGTTCTTGTGGAGACGAAGTCCCGTCTTCACATTGAGGAAACGCCCCCCCCCCCCCCCCCCCGCCGGATCATAATGTATGGCACTGCAGGAGTTCCTCAGGGTAGTGTCCTAGGCCCAACCATCTTCAGCTGCTTCATCAATGACCTTCCCTCCATCATAAGGTCGGAAGTGAGGATGTTCGCTGATGATTGCACAATGTTCAACACCATTTGCGACTCCTCAGATACTGAAGCAGCCCATGTCCAAATGCAGCAAGACCTGGACAATATCCAGGCTTGGGCTGACAAGTGGCAAGTAACATTCACACCACACAAGTGCCAGGGAATGACCATCTCCAACAAGAGAGAATCTAACCATGGCCCCTTGACATTCAATGGCATTACCATCACTGCAGCGACTCTTGAAGGCAGCTCACCATCACCTTTTCAAGGGCAATTTGGGATAGGCAATAAATACTGACCTAGCCAGCGACACCCACATCCTGTAAGTGAATTAAAAAAAAAACCCTCTCTATCAACATCCTGGGGGGTTACCATTGACCAGAAACTGAACTGGACTAGCCATATAAATACTGTGGCTACAAGAGCAGGTCAGAGGCTGGGAATCCTGCAGTGAGTAACTCACCTCCTGACTCCCCAAAGCCTGTCCACCGTCTACAAGGCACAAGTCAGGAATGTGATGGAATACTCCCCTCTTGCCTGGATGAGTGCAGCTCCCACAACACTGAAGAAGCTCGACACCATCCAGGACAAAGCAGCCCCGCTTGATTGGCACCCCATCCACAAACATTCACTCCCTTCACCACCGATGCACAGTAACAGCAGAGTGTACCATCTACAAGATGCACTGCAGCAACTCGGCAAAACACCTCAGACAGCACCTTCCAAACCCACGACCACTACCATAGAAGGATAAGGGCAGCAGATAGATGGGAACACCACCACCTGGAAGTTCCCCTCCAAGTCACTCACCATCCTGACTTGGAAATATATCACCGTTCCTTCACTGTCACTGGGTCAAAATCCTGGAACTCCCTCCCTAACAGCACTGTGGGTGTACCTACACCACATGGACTGCAGCGGTTCAAGAAGGCAGCTCACCACCACTTTCTCAAGGGCAATTAGGGATGGGCAATAAATGCTGGCCTAGCCAGTGACACCCAGATCCTGTGAATGAATACATTTAAAAAATCCATCCGCCCTCCGTCCCTGGCCATTTTCTGTCCCACTAGCAGGACAGACCCAGCAGAGGTGGCAGCACAGTGGCCTGCATTCAGGAGGGAGTTGTCCTGGGAGCCCTCAACGTTGGCTCTAGATCACCATGAAGTCTCATGGCATCAAGTTAAACATGGGCAAGAAGACCTCCTGATTACCACCTTCCTTAAGCTGATGACTGAGTACTCCTCCATGTTGAACACCACTTGGAAGAAGCACTGAGGGTAGCAAGGGCAGAAAATGGCATTTGGGCGGGGGACTTCGATAAACATCACCAAATGTGGCTCGGCTGTACCACTGCTGGTACTGAGCTGGTAAAATCCTGAAGGACGTATCTGCCCCTCTGGGCCTGCGGCAGGTTGAGAGAACCAACAAGAGGGAAAAACCTACTTGATTTCACTCCCACAGATGAATCTGTCCATGACACTATTGGTTGGAGTGAGCACTGCCCGGACCTTTTGGTGACAAAGTTCCACCCTCGCACTGAGGACATGCTCGATCGTGTTGTGTGGCACAACCACCATGCCAAATAGGATAGATTCAGAACAGATCTAGCAACTGAAAACTGGGCATCCATGAGGTGCTGTGAGCCGTCAGCAGCAGCAGAATTGTATTCAACCACAATCTATAACCTTATGGCCCGACATATCCCCCACTCTACCATTACCATCAAATTGGGGGATCGATTCTGGTTCAGTGAAGAGTGCAGGAGGGTGTGCCAGGAGCAGCTCCAAGTATACTTAAAAATGAGGCAGCAACGCAGGACTATGTGCATGCTAAAGAGAAGCAGCATGCAGAACTAATTGATCCCTCAGTTCAAAGCTCTGAGTCTTGCCACACCCTGTTGTGGATGGAGGTGAGGTGGACTAAACAAAGAAGTGCGAGAGGGTAGCTCCATGAACATCCCCATTTCCAATGCTGGGGGAGCCCAGCACATCAGTGCAAAAGACCAGGCTGAAGCATTTGCAACCATCTTCAGCTAGAAGTGCCAAGTGGATGATCCATCTTTGCCTCCTCTGGAGGTCCCCTGCATCACAGGTGCCAGTCTTCAGCCAATTCGATTCACTCCACGTGTTATCAAGAAACGGTTAAGCACACTGAATACTGCAAAGGCTATGGGCCCTGACAATATTCTAGCAATAGTACTGAAGACTTGTGCTCCAGAACTGGCTGTGCCCCTAGCCAAGCTGTTCCAGTACAGCTACAACACTGGCATTTACTCAGCAATGTGGAAAATTGCCCAGGTATGTCCTGTCCACAAAAAGCAGGACAAATCCAACCCGGCCAATTACCGCCCCATCAGTCTACTCTCCATCATCAGATGGAAGGTGTTGTCAATACACCGCAGTTCCACCATGGCTATTTGGCTCATGACCTCATTACAGCCTTAGTCCAAATGTGGACAAAAGAGTTGAATTGAAGAGGTGAGAGTGACTGCCTTTGACATCAAGGCAACATTTGACTGAGTGTGACATCAAGGAGCCCTAGCAAAACTGGGAGTCAATGGGAATGGAGGAGGGGGTGGAACTCTCCACTGGTGGGAATCAAATCTAGCGCAAAGGAAGATGGTTGCTGGAGGTTAACCATCTCAGTCACAGGACATCACTGCAGGATTTCCTCAGGGTAGTGTCCTAGGCCCAATAATCACTTGCTTTATCAATGACCGTCCCTGCGTCATAAGGTCAGAAGTGGTTCACTGTGCAATGTTCAGCACCATTCAGATCCTGAAGTAGTCTGTCCCCATATGCAACAAGACCTGGACAATATTCAGTCTTAGGCTAAGTGGCAACTAACATTCATGCCACATAAGTGCCAGGCTGTTATAATCTCCGATATGAGAGAATCTAACCATCTCCCCATGATATTCAAGACATTACCATTGCTGAATCCCCCACTATCAACATCCTAGAGGTCGTCTATTTGTCATGCCGCAACACCTTCCCTTGCCAGTATTCCATGCAGGCTCTCAAAATCTGGGTGACATGGAGTTGGGTGTACTGTTGTAAAATTCACAGGCTGCACAAAACCTGACAGGGGCCCCAAGGTGAATGCTTCTTTTGTCCCTCCCATCCTGGGGGTTACCATTGACCAAAAACTGAACTGGACTAGCCATATAAATACCGTGGCTACAAGAGCAGGTCAGAGCCTAGGAATCGTGAGACGAGTAACTCACCTCCTGACTCTCCAAGACCTGTCCACCATCATCTACAAAGCACAAGTCAGGAGTGTGATGGAATACCCTCCACTTGCCTGGATGAGTGCAGCTCCAACAGCACTCAAGAAGTTTGACATCATCCAGGACAAAGCAGCCAACTTGATCAGTACCCAATTCAGCACTTAACATTCACTCCCTCCAACACTGACGCACAGTAGCAGCAGTGTGTACCATCTACAAGATGCTCTGCAGCAACTCACCAAGGCTCTTTCGACAGAAACTTCCAATCCCACTACTTCTACCACCCAGAAGGACAAAGGCAGCAGACACACGGGAACACTAGAGTGCTTCTTTGGGCTACATTAGTGTGCTTCGGTTAGAGTTTGGTGAGAGAGGGACTTCTAAGTGTTAATTTCTATGTAAAGCCTAATCTTTCTTTAATTTAGCAACTAACTAAAAGTTGCTTTTTGAGTTGGGAGAAGATGAGTTTTAGTCCAGCTTTAAAATGGGTTATACAGGCTCTGCTTGCAGCTGCAGCTAGTAAATTAGTTAACTGGCTTAAACAGGTTTTCAGAAGCTAGATTCCAACAGCACAAAAGGAAGCCATCTACAGTGCTGCTTTTGGGCTGCATTAGACTGCTTCAGTTGGAGTTTGGTGAGAGAGGGAGTTCAGTGAAGAGGGAAGGAGGTGATCCTTTCATTTCCTACCTTTTGTCAGTAAGAAGAGCGGTGGTATTGCTAAGTATTTCTACTGTCCATACTTCCTATAGTTTAGAGAATATTAAAAGTAAAGGGAGTAATTTAAGGGTAAGTCATGGCTGGGCAGCTCAGCCAAGTGGAATACTGCTCCTGTGCGATGTGGGAAGTCAGGGACACTTCAAGTGTCCAGGGCGACCATGTGTGCAGGAAGTCTCTCCAGCTGCGGCTCCTCGAAATCCACATTTCGGAGCTGGAGCTGCGCCTGAAGTCACTGTGGAGCATCAGCAAAGATGAGATATTCATGGATAAGCACGTACAGTGAGGTGGCCACACCGCAGGAAAAGAGTACACAGGCAGAAAGGGAATGGGTGACCGCCAGACAGAGTAAAAGCACTAGGCAGGTCGTGCAGGAGTCCCCTGGGTCCAGCTCCCTCTTCAAAAGATTTTCCGTTTTGATCCTGACCACATTGATTTTCTAAATATCCTGCTATAACCTCCTTAAGAATGGATTCTAGCAATTTCCCTATGACAGATGTTAGGCTAACTGGCCTGTAGTTTCCTGCTTTCTGTCTCCTTCCTTGAATAAAGGTGTAACATTAACTATTTTCCAGTCCACTGGGACCCTTCCAGAATCTGAGGAATTTTGGAAGATTATAACCAATGCGTCCACTATCTCTGCAGCCACTTCTTTTAAGACCCCAGGATGCAGCCCATCTGGTCCTAGAGACTTGTCAGCCTTTAAGTCTAACCGTTTTCCAAGCTCCATTTCCCTGGTAATGGTGATTGTTTTACCTTTCTCCCTCCTATTCACCCCTTGATTATCAAGTATCTTTGGGATGTTTTCTAAGTCTTGTACAGTGAAGACAGAAACAATTTCTGCCATTTCCTTGTTTTCCATTATCAATTCCCCTGACACTCTCTCCAGAGGACGAAACTAGCTTTAGTTACTCTTTTCCTATTTAAATACTTGTAGAAACTCTTACAATCTGCTTTTATTTTATTAGCTAGCTTTCTCTCATACTCTACTTTCTCCCTTTTTGTTATTATTTTAGTCATTCTTTGCTGGTTCTTAAAATCTGCCCACTCTTCTGACCCACCACTAATCTTTGCAGATTTGTACGATGTTTCATTCAATTTGATACAATCCTTAACTTCTTTATTTAGCCACAGACGATGCATCCTTCTCAAAGAGTCCTTCCTTCTCAATGAGATAAATCGTTGTTGAGTTATTCGTTATCTCCTAATATCATTGTTTAATATCATTGTAACTGATTGCATTAGCTTTTTCCAGCAGCTATTTGATGGTAATAAACCATTTGATTGTTCTAACATCTCAGTCATGAAATATATTGAATCAGTCTTTCCAGAGGAAACTCCTTTGAAAAAGCTGCAATTATTTGGTGCTGCTATTGTGTTGTTTTCTCTTGGTCATGCAACTGCTTATTTCCTTAGGTGCATTGTATTAGCACTGAATTCACGACGAGGAAACATGGAGGAGAAAAAGGTGTACCTTTTCGAATTCAAATTGATACATTCAAAGAAAATGAAAATGGTGATTATACAGAGCATCTACATTCAGCTAGCTGCCAAATCAAAGTGTTCAAGGTATGGAGAAAAGGCTGGTTATCTATTTTGAATGACCGTTACTTCAGCGCTTGGTGTCAGACATGTGACTCTGGTTGCTTCCTAATCTTCTAAAATTAATCATCTTTCTACTGCTTAAGATTTATGCCTCATAGGTGGCTATTATATTTTCTGCAATTTTGTATAATGTATTTAGCACCTTAAAGCTGAACAAAATGACACAAGCAGTGTAATTCCTTTTGAATTTCGGCGCACACTCTTAAGCAGCAGATGTACACCTCTTGCCAGAACACTTTGAACTTGAAAATGCCTCTAGTTTTGTTATTTAACTTGCTATCTTTCCTCCAAGTTAAAATTAGCTCACAAATGAGAGCCAGAAGAACAGGCATATTGCTGGAGACTGGGTTCTGCCCTCTTGGCTTCGGTGTTTGCGATGTCCTGACTGGTACAAGATCCAGTCCTCCCTTCGTACATTGCCTGATTAGCCAATCTACATACGGTATCAAGTGCATTGGCTGGCTGATTGACTGTGAGGGCATCACAGAAGAGCTTAGTCTTGTCCTCACAGCCTTTTGGCATTTATCAGTACTGGACATCTTAGAAACATAGAAAATAGGAGCAGGAATAGGTCATTCAGCCCTTCGAGCCTGCTCCGCCATTCAGTATGATCATGACTGATGCTCTATCTCAAAGCCGTACTCTCACTCTCTCCCCATACCCCTTGATGCCTTGAGTCTAGAAATCTATTTCCTCTTTAAATATATTCAGCGTCTTGGCCTCCACAGCCTCCTGTGGTAGAGAATTCCACAGGTTCACTACCCTCTGAGTGAAGAAGTTTCTCCTCATCTCAGTCCTAAATGGCCTACCCCATATCCTGAGACTGTGACCCCTTGTTCTAGACCCCCTCAACCAGAGGAAACATCATCCAGTCTGTCCAGCCCTGTCAGAATTTTATACGTTTCAATGAGATTCCCCCCTCATTCTTCTAAACTCCAGTGAATACAGGCCTAATTGGCCCAATCTCTCCTCTCACAACAATCCCAGGAATCAGTCTGGTGAACCTTCGCTGCACTCCCTCTATGGCAAGTATATCCTTTCTTAGGTAAGGAGACCAAAACTGTACACAATGCTCCAGGTGTGGTCTCACCAAGGCCCTGTACAGCTGCAGTAAGAGATCCTTGCTCCTGCTCCTGTACTCTCTTCCCTGGACTCATCTTAGCTGATATTCTTCTGTATTCTCTCCTCAATCCTCAACCCCAACAAGATCTGAACACGACCAATTGTAGCACCAGTCATGGATCGTCACCCAACAGAAATCTTCAGGCCTCTATAACTCACTACTACACGGTGACCTTCATTTGCCCAGGAGAACCCAAATGGAAATCTACTAACGGACATTTCTTTAAATTATAATTAACGAAATACCTTGCACAATAGTTCTATTTTTGAAGCCTTGAATTCTAAGTTTAAATAAACTGATCTAAGTGGTAGTTAGGCTACCACTGGTGGAACACCAGTTGTGAACAGCTCCCAAAAATGGATATTCTCTTTTAGTAGAGCTTGGTAGCTGCAGACTCTTGACCGTTGAACCCGGTCTTCAGAGTAGCATAGCAGGACTCAATGACATATTGTTGCTTTGGGCTGCTTAGTTTTTGTCTTGCGTTAAGTAAATTTTTCTACAGAAACAAGCAATTATATAATGCAACCTGTGTTTAACCAGAATGAGTACAAGATCTCGTTAACATGGGCATTTTTCCTCATTCCTCGCAGAACCTGAGCAAACTATTTTTCTTCATCTGAGCTGATGGTCTCAAGGCCACTAGAAAGTTAGCAAATGTTCTAAAGGATATAGGATCTTGATTAGCTATCGAATTCTTCTAAATATCAAGACTGATGGCACTCAAAGGATCGGAGACCAAACCTACCAAGTTTTATAATAAAAGATTTTACAACGAAGTTGATTATGCATTGTGATTTGGAGACTGGCATATTTCTTTGAATGCGGTAACGTTCTGCAATCTTCAGTCTGTAGGGTTTAACACTTCAAAAGCATGAGACATAGATTAGTTACTGGTACCACCTCTCCCATATAAATAGAACGGTGCACTAAGGCGACCTGCTGCATTTTTGTCTTCGCTTTCAGTCTGGACAGATTGTAGAACTTGTCGTCTGACCTGGTCTGCAGGTAAACTCCTTCCATATGTGCAGGGAAGGCAAAGGTCAGGAGCATGGAGAAGAAGATACCAAACAAAGTCAGGGCTAGGACACAGCCCTGTTTCACTCCGTTCTTCACCCTGAAACTGTTGTAAGTACTGCTGTCAAAACAGTGCAGTATATGTTGTCATGGAAGGAGCATATGAGACTGAGGAGCTTTGGTGAACAGCCAATTTTCCCCAAAATCTTGCAGAGTCCTGCCCTGCTGATGGTGTGGAAAGCTATAGTGATACTTATGAAAGTAAGGTAAGGAGGTATATCCTGTTCCCTACACTTCTCCTGTAGCTGGCATAGGCAGAAGACCGTGTCCACTGGGAATCTGCCAGTACAGAAACTGCATTGTGCTTCTGGGTACACTTAGTCTGCAAGTAGATGGAGTCTTTTAAACATGACCCTAGCAGAGGCCTTCCCAGTGACACCAAGGAATGTGATGTCCCTGTCGTTGTTGCAACCTCTTCAGTCGTCTTTTTGCTTGTGTAATGTGCTGATTTGTGTCATGCATGTCCTGTGGAACAGATCCTATCTTCTGAGAGAGGAGGAGGTGGTTATGAAGGTGTGGCAGTGGATGGGGACTTTCCATGCTTCAGCGGTTTGGCTGGAATTCCACACTTGCCGGTGCCTTTGTTTGTTAAACAATCAATGACCTTTTTGAGCTCAAGTGATGAGGGTTCTTCATTTAACTTAAACCATGACAGGAAGCTGCAGAAAGAGTCAAACACAGACTGGGAGATGTCCACCTGACCGGAGTACAGCTCACAGTAGCCTTCAACCTAGTGGGACATCTGTTTACTTCTGTTGGTGAGTACTTCACCCCTCAACCCCCTTACTCTGATGCTGAGCTGGTCACTCACACAGAAACTCATCGACAAAGACTCATGGACTGTCTCTCCCATGTCTAACTTGTTCTCCTGACTGTGTCAAGTTAACTGTGGTCATGGGACAGGGTGTCACATCTCTGCCCCTGATCACACTAAGTAACATCCCGCTGGAAGTGGTTAGCAAATCCTGCGACCTTGGGTGTACGGTGACAGCCGATCTGTCCCTTGACGCAGAACTCGATACGGACGTAGGGAAAGCAGCCTCACCACCTTTGGCTAACTCTCAAAGGATGCATGGAGCAACATCAAGCTGAGAATTGGGGCCAAGATTCTGGATTTTTGGGCCTGTTTTCTCAGCATCTTGTTTGACTGTCAAACATGGACGACTTACAGCTGTCAAGAAAGGAAGCTCAACAACTTTCCTCTTTGCTGTTTGTAGTGCATTCTGTGCACCTCATGGGAGGATAAAAATCATGAATGTGGCTGTCCTCTCAAAGGCAAAGCTCCCAAGTATGTCGACACTCATCAAACAGAGGTGGATTTCACTGGCTTGAGCCTGTTCGCAGGATGGAAGGCAAGACATACCTAAGAATTTTCTGTATGGAGAAGTTGCTGGAGCCAGGCGGCTAATAGGACTCCCAAAGCTCTGCTTCAAGGATGCTTGCAAGTGTGACATGAAGGTCCTAAACGTCAATTCTTGCACCTGGGAACAAAGGAAAATCACAACATCAACTGTGGGCCAGCGTGCACCACTATGTCTATCAGTGGCTACAGCAGCTTGGCAACCAGTGCCAACAACCAAAAATGTCAACTCACAATGACACTTGATAACCACTTCATATGCGGCACTTGTGGCAAAACCTGCCTTTCACAGACTGGTCTCTTCAGCGTCGTGTGAAGTGCACCATATGAAGCTACCCCCTCCCCAATGAATTTGATTTGCTGTATGTCCACCATCTTACGCAGGCAGAAGGATGCTGCCGGCAACTGTAAGGCATGAGACCTACTTAAAGTAAATTAACTTGCTCCCTAATCAACATTTCTGCTCCTTCTACTCAATTTCCCCGTCCCCCAATAATCACCTGTTTGCAATATGAGTAGGGTGCTGTAGAATGTCTAAAGTCAGTGACCACGAACTTGCTGCAGCAGTATATGGTATTTGGTGTCCAGGAACCAGTTTCTTATGCAGCATTTTCAAAATGGCCACTGTCTAATTGTTGTGACTTGTTACCATAACAGATGATACTGATTTTAAAAGTGCACCCTTTTAAATTGATTGCTCACGTTTCAGCAGTAGTTGCCAATTCTGATGTGAAAACATATCTTCAAAAGCAGTTCAAAACCAAACCCTGTGTTCTAATGCTAGGTTGTTGTCTGAGGGTGTATGGGGGATTGCAATCATGACTGCATTTTTTTTAAAAATGCCCAGTTCTACATAAGTGATTACTATGGTGCACTATGATACTGAATTAAGCTGTGAAGCTGTGCTAGAAACCAATATGCACCTTGCTTGCTCAAGGTGCAACTATCATTTTTGGGGGGTACACATTTCTTTTGAGGCCGTTCTCCTCTTTTCCTCTTTCTCCTGTTTTCTCCCCCACCCCTGCCTCACTAATACCCCACAAATCCTGCCACCTCGAGCCATCCATTCACTCCACATTCTGTGCTGTAGATACTGTGTATTGGGCCATTTGGCCCAACAAAATCATGCTGGTGTTTATGCTCCACACAAGCCACTTTACCTGAGAAGTGTGGCTGGGGGCATTCTCCCTTCTTTCTTCCCCCCTTCAACCCCACATAGGACTACTTGCTCTTTGGTCAGTACTGTTCTCCTCTTCATCCTCTCTCACTCCGCCTGGTTCAATGCCTGTTCTTGCCTGACTTCCCCTGCGCCCTGGAGTACACTGTTCAGATCAATGGTTTCTTGCTGCATGCTGATGACAATTCTGTACATGGTGTAGTTCTCAGGACTGATGAATTCAAAATGAAGTAAGAGATGCACATAATGAGCAATCCAAAAAGAAGAAAAAGGCAACTACTGTCCTGGCCTTTAGTGCTTTTTGTTGTACTTCACCAAACTTGTTGAACCAAAGATTTTAATTTTTATTGCACTCAATATCTGGCATAGATCCAAAGGCACCATTGGACTATTAATAGTTCTTCATAGCAATCTTGTATTTTTAAGGTTTAAGCCAGACTGTCATGGTACACTGGTTTTATAGCTTACAATCACATTAGTCACATTTACCCTCTGTAATGAGGTTTAAAATTAGATTAAAATGTTTCCCTGATGGAGTAGCTGTTTTGCTTTGTCAGGACTTTGAACCTGGTGCTCAGCACCAAATGTTCAAGTATTTTCAGCTGCACCATGTGGCGCTGTTCACAGTTAGCAAAGGAAACGGTGTATCTTTCTTTTTAACTAATTTTTTTAAGAGGCTGAGCGGGTTTACAGTGTCATCTGTGGAGCAAGTGAAAAAGTAAAAGGGAGTTTTTGTAATATTGTTTTAAGGTAGCAACGCCACTCTGTGAAGGAATTAAGGGTATTCTGGTGTTACCTCAAGGAATTTATATATGCTAGTAAATTTCCTATGGAGTTTCCGACTGTACTTAAGAGTAGGGCCAAGGTGAAGATTGGAGCTCTATTCAAAAATGAAAGGGGAAAAGTTGAAGGAAGAAAATGTAAATGTATTTTTAAAACAGTGTTCAAAAAATGGTTCCAAAACTTGAAAACTTGCAGAGACTGGGGCAGAATGGAGGAACTTCCTAGGTGTCGGTACTAAAACCTAAACTGCTGGGTGAAGCACAGAAGAGCTGCCACAGTGCCACCTACTAGATGGAAGCCAGAATCATGACAACCCATTGTTCACTGAGGTGGATAGGGATCTTTGGTTATAAATGTTGACGTAAAACTATTAATCAAAATTTCTGACGGAGTCAAGTTTTTGAGATGGGTAATGCATGAGTTTTAATATAGACTAGTTGATCTCCCTGGATGTTCCACACAGTCCAAACCAAGTGTATTCTTCAGATGAAACAGAGTTAAAGGGCAGAGGAAAATTTGACTGGGGCATGCAGATGTAACTCGGTCCAAATTTGGAAATCATATATTCCATCCATTCACGTTTTCCAATATAAAGTCTTGTGCTTTTAGTTTTAATGGAAACTCCAATGTCAAGTTGTCATGCTGTATTTGCACCCTTGCACCAGTAAGATTCTTAAGATATGCAGATTAGCTGAGACCAGTTAAATATCGTGGTATTGCTCCATTGAGTTAGAGAATATGTTTAATAATGTGAACCCTGAAAATTCCAACAAAAAAATCACACAAACTGCCAGCACATGCCAGAGATGCTACCTTCCACCCTCCTTCCAAGTACTCCACTGGGTTGCTTTCTATTTCACTCCAACAACATGATCTGCCAGTTTATCCGTCACCTCCATATGTTACATGAGCTGAATGCGTTGGTAATTCGTCACATTTGTGAGCTGTTTTAGCATTGATCTTCTTTCCACCGGCCCCTATTCCTTTAACTCTTTCTGCCTCTCTGGGATGAAATGTGTGCCCTCTATAGAAGGGCTCTGTTGGGAGGAAAGTGATTCTGGGGAAGATCTCAATGTTAGCACTTTGCAACTGTTATGCTATTCAGAAGCCTGTTCTGCTGCCACCTTTTGTGATTGGTGGCAACAGGAGGAACCTGCTCTAATAAATTGCCCCCTGTCCTGTTCCTTCCTCCCTCCCCCGCACCCTCCAAACTCCGCTACCCCCTTCTTTGAGTAATATATCCACCGCCTAAGTTGCCTGTTGTAAAGCCACTTGTGTATGTTTTGTAGCATCTGGCAGTGGTGCCTTGGCGACCATATCAGAATCAGTGTACTGATGTTAGGAAGTCTCGCTAAGTGATTAATAGTGAAAGGCTAAATGGCCTACTCCTCCTAAGTCCTGTTGTTGCTACTGGTAACAGCCCTCCAAGCGTATTCCTGCCATGTTGCTGTCTGATTTTAGGAGGCCAGAATTGGAAACGGTGAATTTTCACTTCAGAGGTGGCACTGAAATTATGATACAACAAAATAATCCCTTAATTTATAAAGTGCCTTGAAAACGTGCTGACTTTTTCTACAGAAAACTTTTGTCATAGGGGGGAGATGGTGGCGTAGTGGTAATGTCACTGGACTAGTAACCCAGAAGCCCAGGCTAATGCTGTGGTGACATGGGTTCAAATCTCACCATGTCAGCTGGTGGAATTTCAATTCAATTAATAAAATCTGGAATTGAAAGCTAGTCTCAGTAATGGCGACCATGAACCATTGTGATTGTCATAAAAACTCATTTGGTTTACTAATGCCCTTTAGGGAAGGAAGTCCTTACCCAGTCTGGCCTACATTTGACTCTAAAATGGCTTAGCAAGCCGCTCATTTGTATCAAACCGCGATGAAGTCAATAAGGAATGAAACCGGACGGACCACCTGGCATCGACTTAAGCACCAGGAACGACAATGGCAAACTAGGCCCTATCAACCCTGCACAGTCCTCCTCACTAACATCTGGGGGCTAGTGCCAAAATTGGGAAAGCTGCCTCACAGACTAGTTAAGCAACATCCTGACATAGTCATCCTCACGGAATCATACCTTACAGATAATGTCCCAGAGACCCCCATCGCCATCCCGCCGGCAGGACAGGCCCAGCAGAGGTGGCAGCACAGTGGTATACAGTCGGGAGGGAGTTGCCCTGGGAGTCCTCAACATTGACTCCACACCAAGGCATCATGTCAAACATGGACAAGGAAACCTCCTGCTGATTACCACGTACTGCCCTCCCTCAGCTGATGAATCAGTATTCCTGCATGTTGAACACCACTCAGAAGAAGCACCGAGGGTGAATGTATTCTGGGTGGGGGACTTCAATGCCCATCACCAAGAGTGGCTCGGTAGCACCACTGCAGACCGAGCTGGCTGAATCCTAAAAGACATAGCTGCTAGACTGGGTCTGGCAGGTGGTGAGGGAACCAACAAGAGGGAAAAACATAGTTGACCTCATCCTCACCAACCTGCCTGCCACAGATGCATCTGTGCATGACAATATCAGTAGGAGTGACCACCGCACAGTCCTTGTGGAGACGAAGTCCTGTCTTCACATTGAGGATACCCTCCATCGTGTTGTGTGGCACTACCACTGTGCTAAATGGGATAGATTTCAAATAGACCTAGTAACTCTATACTTGGCATCCATGAGATGCTGTGGGCTATCAGCAGCAGCAGAATTGTACTCAACCACAATCTGTAACCTCATGGCCCAGCATATTCCCCACTCTACCATTACCACCAAGCCAGGGGATCAACCCTGGTTCAATGAAGAGTGAAGGAGGGCATGCCAAGAGCAACACCTCATACCTAAAAATGAGATGTCAGCCTGGCGAAACTAAAACACAAGACTATTTGTATGTCAAGCAGCGAAAGCAGTATGCGAAAGACAAAGCTAAGCGATCCCACAACCAATGGGTCAGATCTAAGCTCTGCAGTATGCAGTCATAAATGGTGGTGGACAATGAAATAACTAACTGGTGGAAGAGGAGGAAACTCCACAAATATCCCCATCCTTCATTAGGAAGGGGACCAATATATCAGTGCAGAAGACGAGGCTGAAGCATTTGCAACAATCTTCAGCCACAAGTGCAGGGTGAGTGATTCATCTCAGCCTCCTCCGGAGGTCCCCAGCATCACAGATGCCAGTCTTCAGCCATGTGATATCAAACAGCTGAAGGTACTGGATACTACAAAGGCTATGGGCCCTGACAATATTCTGGCAATAGTACTGAAGACTTGTGCTCCAGAACTTGCCTTGCCCCTAGCCAAGCTGATCCAGTACAGCTACAACACTGGCATCTACCCGGCGCTGTGGAAAATTGCCCAGGTATGTCCTGTCCACAAAAAGCAGGACAAATCCAACCCGGCCAATTACCGCCCCATCAGTTTACTCTCCATCATCAGTAAAGTGATGAACGAGGTTGTCGTCAGTGCTATCAAGTGACACTTACACAGCAATAACCTGCTCACTGACTCTCAGGATAGGTTTCGCCAGAGCCACTCAGCTCCTGATCTCATTGCAGCCTTGATCCAAGTATGGACAAAAGAGCTGAACTCAACTGACATCAAGGCAGCATTTGGCAGAGTGTGGCATTAAGGAGAGACCCAGCAAAACTGGAGTCAATGGGAATCGGTGGGAAAACTCTCCGCTGGTTGGAGTTATACCTAGCAAAAAGGAAGATGATTGTTGGAGGTCAGTCATCTCAGCTCCAGGACATCACTGCAGGAGTTCCTCAGGGTAGTGTCCTAGGCCCAACCATCTTAAACTGCACCTTCCTTTCACCATGAGATCAGAAGTGGGGATGTTCACTGATGATTACACAATGTTCAACACCATTGGCGACTCCTCAGATACTGAAGCAGTCCATGTCCAAATGCAGCAAGACCTGGACAGTATCCAGGCTTGGGCTGACAAGTGGCAAGTAACATTTGCGCAGCACAAGCACCAGGCAATGACCATCTCCAACAAGAGAGAATCTAACCATCACCCCATGACATGCAATGGCAATGCCATTGCCGAATCCCCCACTATCAACATCCTGGGGGTTACCATTGACCAGAAACTGAACTGGACCAGCCATATAAATACAGTGGCTACAAGAGCAGGTCAGAAGCTAGGAATCCTGTGTTGGGTAACTCACCTTCTGACCCCCTAAAGCCTGTCCATCATTTACAACGCACAAGTCAGGAGTGTGATGGAATACTCCCCACTTGCCTGGATGAGTGCAGCTCCCACAACACTCAAGAAGCTTGGCACAGCCCAGGACAAAGCTTGATTGGCACCACATCACAAACATTCACTCCCTCCACCACCGACGCACAGTAGTAGCAGTGTACAGGAACTCGCCAAGGCTCCTTCGACAGCACCTTCCAAACCCACGACCACTACCATCTAGAAGGACAAGGGCAGCAGATAGATGGGAACACCACCACCTGGAAGTTCCTCCCCAAGCCACTCACCATCCTGACTTGGAAATATATCACCGTTCCTTCACTGTTGCTGGGTCAAAATCCTGAAACTCCCTTACTAACAGCATTGTGGGTGTACCTACACCACACGGACTGCAGCAGTTCAAGAAGACAGCTCAGCACCACCTTCTCAAGGGGCAATTAGGGGTGGGCAATAAATGCTGGCCCAGCCAGCGAAGCCCACATCGCATGAAAAAATTAATCAAAGAAGGAAAAGAATGTATGTCATGGTATGTATCAGGAGTGCTGATATTATCAGGATTTTAAAAACTCCATGAATGAGTGGGCTTGGGCTGCCTGCTGGGCGCAAGCCTATGTAGTGGGCATCAGCACCTGTTATAAATATGCCTAATTTGTGCCCCCATGTTAAATCCAAATTATCAATATTTCATTCTCCTTGCAAATCTTTTTTTAAAATGGATGTTTAGAACCATTATCAACCAAAAGATAATTATGCATTTAAAAACGGAGCCGGTTGGTAGTCAGCTACATTGCTAGTGGAGGTTGAACTAGTATATATAGATGAGAAAAAGAAGCTTGTTCTTTTGCCCAAGTGTTCGAACCTTGATATTGGTGGTTCTTTAGAACCGTGGTCGTCTTTGGAGGTGTCTGTCAAATGATCTTTGAATATGGAGTATCGGCTAACCAAGTGTACCTCGGGTTGAGGATCTTTACCCCAAGTGGGAGTGTTGGCCTGTTTGTGGAAGGCAGGGTGGTATTTCTTTTTAGAACACGTATAATGGTGTGAGTGTGATCCATAGGCGGTAGCTGTTAGAATTTTTTTGTTACTGGAATGTGATTGGGGAGATCATCAAAATTTGGGAGTGAGTTTGCATGATAAGGTGACTAAAGATTTTAGAAAATAACCAATTTGTAGCAAAACATGCAAACGCATAACCTGTGAAGAAACAAGAGGTTGGTTACATTGTGACTGACTTAATGTACATACATTGAGGGGGGCTGATTTTCTTATGTACGGTTCCATAGGAGCTGATAGTCCTCGAGTGTATTGATCAGTGGCTGTGGGAGCAGGGAAGGGTCATCCTAGCTGAGCCTGATCATGCCATCGCTTAAGGTTCATAATTGTGTTATGCACCATGTGTCTTGTGGGGTGGTGGTGGGGAGGGGGGTGGCATTGATTTCGTGACCAACTGAGTCAAATTTTGTTTTCATTCTATAGCGTTCTGAAATTTCTATTATGTTTTAGGATTGAATTCCACATCTGTTCTCTTTCCTGTTAAGCCTATAATTCAGCCAATTCTTGTATTTATGTGTCTTTTTTCTATAAACTCACAGGCTTCCTTTAGTGTTGCTCCTGAGTGAAATGATACTTCTCTATTTCCCTACAATGTATGTGGGTAAAGTATTACAGGAGCTTGTAGGAAAGGCCAGATTTGAAGGCAAGGTGGGCAGTAAAAAAATGGAAAATTCTAATTTGTGGCAATCAGCTAAGTGTGGGGAATGGCAAACAGCCGTTTGTAGCTGCGTGAGGGAAAACGTCCACTTTGAAAGACTTGTGCTATGAAATCAAGGGAAAATCACTTTTTTCAAAGGCCAACATTTAAAATCTAAGCAAGGGCTATTAGTGATGGTGGGTACAAGTTATAAATTAAAGGGAGCACTGAGTATTTAAAAATCTGGAAATAAAAGTCATCTGTTTTTTATTAAATAAAGAAAAAGTAACCATGAAGCTGTCGGATTGTTGTAAAAACCCCAGCTAGTGTAGGGAAGGAAACCTGGCCTTTGTTAATCCAGTTCCGCACCAATGTATTTCCCTCCAAAGTGGCCTAACATTAAACTCATGACCCCTAGGGGTGGGCAATAAATGCTGACCTTGCCAGCTGTGCCCACATGCTGAGAATTAATATTGTTTAATTACCTTGCGCAGACTCCACACATCAGCAAACAATTGGGATTTTCCTCTCTAAAGCAGATGTAAAAGAATTTTTATGTGAACAGTACAGTGGAACCGTATACACCTTAATGTTACTGATAGATGCTGGAAAATTGTGCACCCTACACATGATGACTGCAGGAACTGCCTGTCACTGCTCTAGGTAAAAATATCCAGTTTCAGCACAGGCTTTTGGGAGAGGATGAAGATACTTGGACATAAAAGGCAACTTTATGCTCAGTCATGTTGTGAAATATGCAGTTTTAAATGTGTTATGCCTTATTTTTGGGCAATAAACTTCAGTTACATCGGTGCAGTATTTTTAAAAAACATGTGTGATTGAGCTGCTTCACTTTTCTCCCCTTTATTATTGAGTTTTCCAGGTTGGTGTTTTTTATAATTTTAATCATTTCTTGTTGACCGTTATCTGGTTGCTTTAATCACATGACTTGTATGTTTCCTGCATCTTGAGCTATGATTTGCTGCTGTTTTAGTAGTGACAAGAAGCACCAAGTATGATTTTAAAAAACATTTAGTATGCATCAACATTAGGGCTCTAGCTATGTATTAAATATTGTGCACACATTAGCTAGTGATCAGAAAATGGCATCCCAGCTGACTTGCTTTTATTATTGTGCCCTGCTAATTATAATAGCCCAACTGCTGAAGTTAATTACCTCAGTATAAATCAAGGATTAATTGCAACTTGCTAGTCTGTGGGGCAGAGTACTACGTCAAATGGTGCTTTTGCCAACTAGACCATTATCACAACTCGACAAATGATTTGTTTTACTTTCTAAAACTGCCATCAGAACTCTTCTCTCGCTTTTGGCTGCACCATAACATATAAAAGGCCCTGGTGACTGGGCATGGGTCCTGTTGGAAGAAACGTATCGAGTAGAAATGGAGATAAAACTGAGACTCATATGGTGCCACCAGACTTTCAATTTTGGAAACACATTTTTAAAATATTAGCGCCTACATTGGTTGTAATACTGATTTTTGTCTCTTGTGTACTTGGTCTTCTGTTCTTGACTGGTTATCAAGGAAGAAGACCTCCTTTTCTATTTCACATCTGCTGTGCATCCATCAGCAGGGCAGCAGTACAGACAACAACCATGGACCTATTCATGTCTTATCTCTGGCTATCTCCTCTCTCTAATTGAATGTGTGCACTGCTTTCAGGAATGAAGTGTTGGTGCCAAATCCCCCCTCTCAGTATACAGAAAAGAGAGTGAGAGTAGGTTGTGTATTCTGTGAATTTGGGGCATTCATAAATTATTCAATATGGGAAGTAGCTTTTTTTTGCTTTGTATTGACATTTGTTCCCTTTTGAATCCACTTGGTTCACTTTGTACTCCCAACTGTGGATGACCCCTAATTTATTTTGGTCTTTTCTCTATTTTAAGATAATTGGACATAATGGTGATAGAATAGCGATTGTCCTGTTGGGAAATGAAGTCTGTTGTGCTTCCCAGCTCCAAATCCTAAAGTAGGAAAGTAGTATTTTTTCTTAGTTTCTCCAAATGTATAGTTGAATACTTGAGCCTGTATTATAGACAATGGGTGACAGCATTGTGTCTTCTCTCTTGTGCTGGGCTTTTCATTGTTGTATGATTTGTTTGCAGCCAAAAGGCGCTGATAGAAAACAGAAAACAGATAGGGAAAAGATGGAAAAACGAACTCCTCAGGAGAAGGAAAAGTATCAGCCTTCTTATGATACAACTATTCTTACAGAGGTAAGACTGCACTTGTTTTTTTAAGTCTGCTAGATTTGTCTTTTGGTAAGCATGTGTAATGTTTTGATGTAAACTATTAAAGTTTATTGGAGTGCAGGGAAAGAGGAAAGAAGCCCAATTGGCTTACTGATACTTCATATTGGCCTCTGTTTCGGTCCATTCTGCGGGGGTGGGTGATGTAGAAAGTATTCCACAACTTATTCTTGAAGTGATTTGCAGCATTCATCATAAACTGAAATGAAGTAGCTAAGGGATCAATTGTGATTAAAATGTGTAAACATCAGTGGAGAATAGACTGGGAAAGCTGTGTAGCAACCAGATGGGATCTCTACTTATACTTTAGATGAGCACAGTATATAGTTTTGCATAATTTAGAGAAGTTGTCATCACATTATGATTTATAACTTTCTAACTGACTTTTTGCCCTATCCAGTGTTCTCCATGGCCAGACATCTCCTATGTTAACAATACGGCATCTCCTGGATTTAGCAGTTCGCAGGGCAGCTTTACCATTGCTGAAGGGTGGGTCTTATCATTGCTATATTGTTGTTCCCATAAGTTACAGCATTTAAAAGCTTATTGTTAATAGAAATTATTGATCTAATTTCAGAAATGGATCGCCTCACCATCAGCCTGACCCAGTTCCTGCAACCACTGATGTAAGTGGCTTTTTCCAGCATTATTCATAAACCTATCCTGGTCAATACAGTAGCATTAAGATATTGTGTCTGATAGAATCATAGAAGCTTAGAGCAGAGGAGGAGGACTGTAGTGGCTCTTCAAAAGAGCAGTTGTGCTTATTCCCATATCCCTACTTTTTGTCTAAAGCCCTATCAGTTCATTTCAAGTACCTGGCCATCTCCCTTTTAAAATTATTTATGGAATCCACATTGTAATGAGAAATGATCTTGGCTCAGAAGGTCAAGATGTAGAATCAAAGATAAAAGCAAAATACTGTGGATGCTGGAAATCTAAAACAAAAACAAAATACTGGAAAAACTCAGCAGGTCTAACAGCATCTGTGGAGAGAAAGACAGAGTTAGCATTTTGAGTCTGTATGACTCTTCAGAGCTAAGGAGAAGTAAAAATGTGATGAAATGTATACTGTTTAAGGGGGGTGGAGCAGGTGAAGCTGGATAGAAGTCCAGCGATAGGTGGAGGTAAAGGAGAGATTGAGAAAGATGTCACGAACAAAAGGAAAAAGGGGTGTTAATAGTAGTGGTACTGGCTAAAGGAGGTTTTGGTGGTGGCATTAAGGCAAGAAAGCGGAATGTGATAATAGGCCATCTTTCACTTTGTTCATGTTGTTATTTTCAGAGTGCTTACCCTTGTCCTGCCATTATCACATTCTGCTTTCTTACCTTAATGTCACCATCAGCACCTCCTTTAGCCAGTCCCACTACCATTAACAGCTTTTTGTTCATGACATCTTTGTCAATCTTTCCTTTGCCTCTACCTATCGCTGGCCTTCTATCCAGCTTCACCTGCTCCACCCCAGTTAAACAGTATACATTTTTTAACTTCTCTTTAGCTGTGAAGAAGAGTCATACGGACTTGAAACGTTTACTTTGTTTTCCTCTCCACAGATGCTGTTAGACTCCTGAGTTTTTCCAGCATTTTCTGAAGGTGTAGAATCAGTTTGGGTGGAGCTAAGTGATAGCAAAGGAAAGAGGTCACTGGTGGGGAGTAGTTTATAGGTATCCTGACAGTAGCTATGTTGAAGGACAGCGTATAAATCAAGAAATAATGGGCTTTTAAGAAAGATACTGCAATAATCATGGCAGGTTTGTTAATATTCGCATAGATTGGCCAAGTCAAATTGGCCAAACTAACCTGGAGAATGAGTTCATGGAGGGTTTTCAGAACAAGCTCTTAGAACAATATGTTCTGGAACGAACCAGGGAGCAGGCTATTTTAGACCTGGTAATGTGTTATCAGACAGGATTAATTAATGATCTCATAGTAGAGGATCCCCTAGGCAAGAGTGATCATACAAGATAGAATTTCATATTCATTTTAAGGGTGATGGAACAGGCTATATTAGACCTGGTGATGTGTAATGAGACAGGATGATCTCATAATAAAGGGTCATCTAAGCAAGAGTGATTGTAGCATGATGAATTTCACATTCTGTTTGAGGGTGAGAAACCTGGGTTCAAAACTAGTGCCTTAAACAAAGGAAATAACTAAGGTATGAAGGCAGAGTTCACAGAATCACAGTGCAGAAGAGGCCCTTCGGCCCATCGAGTCTGCACCGACAGTTGGTTAAAGTGGACTGGGAAAATAGGTTAAAAAGTAAGATGGTAGCCAAGCAGTGGCAGACATTTAAGGAGATATTTAATACTCACAACAAAAATATATTCCATTGAGAAAGAGACTCTGAGGAGGATGTTGAGGATGTTATCAAATTGAAAGAAAAGGCATACAATGCTGCAAAAATTAATGTTAGGCCAGCAGATCGGGAAAATTGTAGAGACCAGCTAAGGATGGCTAAGAAAAATTGAGTAATTAGAAATGAGAGTAAACTAGCAAGAAATAAAATACAAGAGCTTCTTCAAGTATATAAAAAGGAAGAGAGCAGCTAAAGTACGTGCTGGTCCTTTGGAGGGTGAGACTGAGGAATTAATCATGGGAGACAAGGAAATGCCAGAGATTTTGAACAAGTATTTTGTATCTGTCTTCACAGTAGAAGACACAAAAAACATCCCAAGAATAGTAGAAAATGAAGGGGGAAAAGGGAGAGGGGAATTTAAAACTATCACAAACACTGGAAAAAAAGTACAAGGTATACTATTGGGACTAAAGTCTGACAAGTCCCCTTGACCAGATGGCCTGGATCCTAGAGCCTTAAAAGAAGTGGCTTCAGAGATAGTGGATGCATTGGTTGTAATCTTCCAAAATTCCCTAGATTCTGGAAAGGACGCAGCGGATTGGAAAACCGCAAATGTTTCCCACAAATGTCTATTCAAGAAAGGAGGGAGACAGAAAGCAGGAGCAGGCCAGTTAACCATCTGTCATTGGGGAGAATTCTGGAATCTGTTATTAAGGAAGTAGGAGCAGAACAATTAGAAAACAAAGATGTGATTGAGCAGAGCCAACATGGTTTAATGATAGGGAAATGACGTTTGATAAGTTCATTAGAGTTCTTTGTGGATGTAACAAGTACGGATGGATAAAGGGGAACCAATCGGTGCAGTGCATTTGGATTTCCAAAAGGCTTTCAATAAGAGCTTGTGGTGTTTGGGGTAATATATTATGGATAGAGGACTGGCTAACAGGAAACAGTGGGGGTGGGGGTGGAATAGGTCATTTTCAGGTTGAAATTGCAACTAATGGGCTGCCACAGGGATCAGTACAGGGGTCTCAACTATTCAACAAATTAATGATTTGGATGAAGGGACTGAGTGCATTATAGCTAAATTTGCTGACGATTCAAAAATAGGAAAACAAGTTGTGGGGAGAATACAAAGTTTGCCAAGGGATATAGATAGGTTAACCGTTATACAAAAATTTGACAGATGTATTATCATCTGGGAAAATAAGTTGCCCACTTTGGCGGGAAAAATAGGGAAACGGTATTATTAAAATGGAGAGAGAGTGCAGAATGCTGTGTACATAAATCACAAAGGATTAACATACAGGTACAGCAAGTGATTAGGAAGGGAAATGCAATGTTGGGGTTTATTACAAGGGGGATGGAGTATAAAAGTAGGGAGGTTTTGTTACAGCTGTACAGAGCATTGGTGAGACCACACCTACAGTACTGTGTACAGTTTTGATCTCTGTATTTAAGGAAGGATATACTTGCATTGGAAGCAGTTCAGAGAAGGTTCACTTGGCTGATTCCTGGGATGAAGGGGTTTGTCTTATGAGGAAAGGTTGAACAGGTTGGGCCGATACTCATTTGAGTTTAGGAGAATGAGAAGTGATCTTCTTGAAACTTTTTAAACACTCTTTCACAGGACGTGGGCTTTACTGGCTGGACCAGCATTTATTGTCCATCGCTAATTGCCCTTGAGAAGATGGTGGTGAGCTGCCTTCTTGAACCGCTGCAGTCCATGTGGTGTAGGTACATCCACGGTGCTGTTAGGGAGGGAGTTCCAGGATTTTGACCCAGTGACAGTGAAGGAACAATGATATATTTCCAAGTCAGGATGGTGAGTGACTTGGAGGGGGACTTCCAGCTGGTGGTGTTCCCATGTGTCTGCTGCCCATGTCCCTCTAGATGGTAGTGGCCATGGGTTTGGAAGGTGCTGTCGAAGGATCCTTGGTGAGTTCCTGCAGTGCATCTTGTAGGTGGTACACACTGCTGCTACTGTGCGTCGGTGGTGGAGGGAGTGAATGTTAGTGGATGGGGTGCCGATCACGCAGGCTGCTTAGTCCTGGTTGGTGTCGAGCTTCTTGAGTGTTGTTGGCGCTGCACTTATCCAGGCAAGTAGAGAGTATTCCATCACACTCCTGACTTGTGCCTTGTGGATGGTGAACAGGCTTTGGGGAGTCAGGAGGTGAGTTACTCATCTGACCTGCTCTTGTAGCCACAGTATTTATATGGCTGGTTCAGTTCAGTTTCTGGTTAATGGTAACCCCCCCCCAGGTTGTTGATAGCGAGGGGCTCAGTGATGGTGATGCCATTGAACATCAAGGGGCGATAGTTTGACCATCTACAACAAGAGAGAATCTTTACCCAGCACTTGTGTGGCACGAATGTTACTGCCACTTATCAGCCCAAGCCTGAATGTTGTCGGGGTCTTGGACATGGACTACTTCAATATATGAGGAGTCACAAATGGTGCTGAACATTGTGCGTTCATCGGCGAACATCCCCACTTCTGACCTTATGATGGAAGGAAGGTCATTGATGAAGCAGCTGAAGATGGTTGGGCCGTGGATACTACCCTGAGGAACTCCTGCAGTGATGTCCTGGAGCTGAGATGATTGACCTCCAACAACCACAACCATCTTCTTTTGTGCTAGGTATGACCCTAACCAGTGGAGAGCTTTCTCTCTGATTCCCATTGACTCCAGTTTTGTTAGGGCTCCTTGATGGCATGCTCTGTCAAATGCGGCCTTGATGTCAAGGGCAGTCACTCTCACCTCACCTTGACTTCAACTCTTTTGCCCATGTTTGAACCAAGGCTGTAATGAGGTCAGGAGCTGAGTTTCGCTCATCCAAGATTCTGCGGCTGGTATCATATCCCCAACCCTCCAAACCTTCATCTGTAGCATCCTATGCAACCTGCCTCACCAGCCATTGGTGGCAATGCCTTTAGCTGCTTAGGAAATTTCCTCCCTAAATCCCTGCACACACCTTTCTCCCTCTCCTTTTTAGACCTTTGTTAATGTCTGACTCTGTAGTCAAGCTTTTGATCACTTTATCCAATTTTTATTTAATCACGCCTCTGTGAAACACTTTAGGATGATTTTCTACATTAATGAGACTTCACTAACCCTGATTACTTTAAAAGGGATAACTGTTAGTGCCCTGGGTATGCATCTTTGCAAACAGAGTACAGAAAAGGTATAGATACTGGGCCTTACTGGCACTGAGACAAGACCGTTTCTAAAAACTTATAACAGCAATACACTTTGTATGAACTGACTTTACATTGAAAACAAATTCATTTTCAGAATTTAACATTCCCTTCCAAAGTCTCTCCTGTACCTTAATGCTTTTCTCATTTTCCACCAACTCCAACATGAGGCCATGCTTCCCATTTCCCCATGTTGAATTTTATCTCTCAGTTCGTCAGTGATTCTTCAGCATTGTCTACAAATTGGAATTGTTCATCTTCCTCTGGAGTGATGGATGAACCTTCCCTAAAGAACCAGATGGGTTTTTACGACAATCGACAATGGTTTCATGGTCACTATAACTGAGACTGGCTTTTAATTCCAGCTGCTGATTTGAACCCATGTCCCATGGGCATTTGCCTGGGCCTCTGGATTACTGGTCCAGTGACATTACTACAATGTCACCACCTCCCCCATATAAGATCCTGAGGGGGGTGGATACTGAGAGGATGTTTCCCCTCGTATGGGAATCTAGAACTAGGGGACACAGCTTAAAAATAAGGAGTTTCCTATTTAAGACTGAGATGAGGAGAAATTTCTTCTGAGGTTTGTCAGCCCTTGGAATTCTCTACCTGAGAGAAGTGGAGGCTGGGTCATTGAAGATGGCCAAGTTGGACAGGTTTTTGACCTAGAAGGAGTTGAGGGTTATGAGGACCGGCAAAGTGGAGTTAAGGCTGTGATTGGATCAGCCCTGAACTTGAATGGTGGAGCGGCCTCGAGGGGGCAAATGGCCTACTCCTGCTATTTCTTATGTTATTAACTACTGGGAACGATGTAGTGGTACAAATTTGGCAAGGAAGTTAGAGGTGTGCAAGAATTATAGGGTAGTTATAATGGGGAACTTGAATTACCCGTATATAGACTGGGATAGTGGTAGTGTAAAGGGCAGAGAGGGACAAGAGTTCCTAGAATGTGTTCAGGAGAATTTCCTACAGCAATATGTTTCTAGTCCAACGAGAAAGGCAGCATTGCTGGATCTGGCTGTGGGGAGTGAGGTTAGTCATGTGGATCAAGTGTCAATAGGAGAACATTTAGGGAACAGCTACCATAGTATCATAAGGTTTAGTTTGGCGATGGAAAAGGACAAGGAGCAATCCAGTATAAATATCATTAATTAGGGGAGGAGCAACTTCAGTGTGGTGAGAATGGATCTGGCCTGGGTAAATTGGAATCAAAGATTGACAAGCAAAACTGCAACTTAAAAGGGCTTCCTTTAAAGAGGAGACAATTTGGGCACAGTTGAAGCACATTCCCAGGAGGGGTAAAGGAAGGGCAAACAAATCCATTGTTCCCTGGATGACAAAAGAGATAGACAGTAAGATGAAGCAGAACAAGTGTGTCTCTGACAGATGTCAGGTGGATAAAACAACTCAGAACTAGGCTGAATATAGGATCAGATGGGAAGTGAAAAAGCAAATAAGAGCAGTGTGTGTGTGTGAGAGAGGAGACTGCCAGCTAAGATAAAAGGGAATCCAAAAGCCTTCTCTAGGCATATAAGTATTGAAAAGGTGGTAAAAGGAGGAGTGGGACCAATTAAATCCCCTTAAAGGGGATTTACACATGCAGGCAGGGGGCATGGCTGAGGTACCAAATGAGTACGTTGCATCTGTCTTCACCAAGGAGTAAGATGCTGCCTGAGTCATAGTGAAAGAGGAGGTAGTTGAGACACTGGATGCGCTAAAATTAATAAAAAAGAGGCATTAGGAAGACTGTACTTAAAGTTGCTAAGTCACCAGGCCAGGATAGAATGCATCCAAGGATACTGAGAGAAGTGAGTGTGGAAATTGCGGAGGTACTGGCCATAGTTTACCAGCCCTCCTTAGACACAGAGGTGGTGCCAGAGGACTGGAGAATTGCTAATGTTACACCCTTGTTCAAAAAGGATGAAAAGAGAAGCCCAGCAACTACAGGCCAGTCAGTTTAACCTCAGTGATGGGAAAAACTTTAGAAACGATTATTTGAGACAAAATTAACAGCCACTTGGACAAATGTGGATTAATTCAGGAAAGCCAGCATGGATTTATTAAAGGCAAGTCCTGTTTAACTAACTTGATTGAGTTTTTTGATGCGGGAACAGAGCGTTGATGAGGGTAATGCTGTTGATGTGGTGCACGCGGACTTCCAAAAGACATTTTGATAAAGTGCCACACAACAGACTTGCGAGCAAAGTTAAGAGCTGGTGGAATAAGAGGGACAGTAGCAACATGAATGTGAAATTGGCTGAGTGACAGGACTGTCACAACTCACTGGGGATATTGCACTGTAATATCAAGCCCCACTATTCCCCGAGCTGCAACAAATGTGAAAAAGTTTGATCAAACCACCAGATTGCCCCAATTCTACCTAACTGTTTAATTTAGGTTAACAGAATATGAGCACCAGGTTTGTAAACTTAATAAGTAAATAACTGTTTATTGAACAAATTGTCTTTAACCAGTAGAAAAAGAAAGAAATATGAACTGCTAATTTCTAACTCTATAACCTAAACTCTACCCCCTCTTAAATCCCTATACACACACATATAAGACACACAAAAACATGGATTCAATAGCACCAATTCTGGAGTACAGGATTCGATGGGTTGATTTTGATCGATGTCTTCCAAATTCCTTTCAGCTCTTGTTGATGATACAGGGTAGTCTTCCAGCACTTTCAGTCTGTAGTTCACTGGTTGAGCACTTGCCTTTCAATGTCTCTAACAGTGGGTTTCCCCTTTTCCTCTTGACAGGGGTTTTCAGAGAGAGAGAGAGCAGGTTTAGAGATATGAGAAGAAAAAGCCAGCTAGCTATTATTGTGGAATTACTGGAATCTTCCACACAGGAGAAAGAGGTTTTAGGTCTTTTTCCTTTCAGGCTAGGAGCTATTCTGCTGTTCTGCGCTCTCTCAAAATCTGGTCAGGAGCCAATTAAAAGGTTGTTGCCAGGCAGCTCCCTTGGTCCAGGACTCCTTTCCAGCACCATCCTGTCTTTCAAGGCACACTCTGTTGCAGGATTGCAACATTGTATGTATCACTCATCCTGTTCCAGTAGGTCTTTCAACCTACAGCCATTGTAATTTTAATCCACAGTCCAACAGAAAATAAAAAGATATGTTCTTTACAATAGCCCAACAAAAATAAAAAGAATATGTTCCTTACAGGACACAGTAATGGTGAACGGTGTTTTTTGGATGGAGGAAGGTTTATAGTATAGCTTCCTCAGGGATCATTGTTAGGACCCCCGCTTAGTTGCACTTGGTCAGGGCACAACTTCAAAATTTGTGGATGACCCAAAACCTGGAAGTAATGTGAACTTTGAGGAGGACAATGATAGACTCAAGAGGATGTAGACAGGCAGGTGGAATGGGCAGACAAGTGGCAGATAAAACTTAATGCAGGGAAGTGGAACAGACAACTGCTTCTGTGACTGCAGACTTGAATCCAGGATGGTATGTTGCTTTCCTGGTGCCAGGGTCAAGAATGTGGCTGAACGGCTGCAGAGCACCCTAGGGAGAGAGGGTGAACAGCCAGCAGTCATGGTCCACATTGAGGTAAAAGGAGGGGTGTGGCCCTGCAGTCAGAATTTAGCTCGGTAGGAAATTAGCAAGCAGGATCTCAAAGTAGTAATCTCTGGATTACTCCCGGTACCATGTGCAAGTGAGTATAGAAATAGGAGGATAAAGCAGATAAATGCATGGCTGAATGAGGGGGGGGCTTTAGATCCCTGGGACATTTGGACCAGTTCTGGGGGAGATGGGACCCTTAACAGACCAGATGGGTTGCACCCAAACGGAGGCATGATCAATTTCTTTGCAGGTCGTTTTGTTAGTGCTGTTGGGGAGGGTTTAAACTCACTGGGCAGGGGTGTGGGAACCAGGAGATAATATCAGAGAGGAATACCATGGTCTGCAGATAGATAGATCACATCAGAATAAGGAAGTTGATAGGTGGGGTCAGAGTAAGGGAGAAAGTACAAAGTTATGCATGTATGTGAATGCACTGAGTGTGGTAAATTAGATTGGGGAGTTACAGGTGCAGATTGCCATGTGGAAATATGATGATGTGGCTATAACAGAGACCTGTGAAGGTAGGGCAGGGTATTAAATATTCCTCGATACAAGGTGTTCAGGAAAGATGAGTAAGGAAGAAAATGGGGAGGGGTGGTGGTATTGATTTAAGAAGAACATTGTAGTGCTGGAGAAAGCACTAGAGGGTCAAGGACAGAATCTATTTGGCTAGAGCTGAGGATGTGGGATGGGATGTGGGTGTCACTAGCTAGGCCAGCATTTATTGCCCATCCCTGGTTCATGGTGAAAGAGGAGGTAGTTCAGACACTTAAGGTGGTACTATTGGTTAGGCTGACTGTACTTAAAGCTCATAAGGCACCAGGATTGGATGAGATGCATCTAACAATAATGAGGGAAGTGAGGGTGGAAATTGGTAAGCACTAGCCATAATTTTCCAGTCTCCCTTAAACTTGGGTAGTGCCAGAGGACTTGAGAATTGCAAATGTTTACCCACTTGTTCAAAAAAGGTGTAAAAATAAGCCCAGCAACTACAGGCCAGTCAGTTCAACCTTGATGGTTGGGAAATGATAATTCGGAACAAAATTAATAGTCACTTGGGCAGATGTGGGTTAATTAAGGAAAGCTAACAGCATGGATTAAGGGAAAATTGTATATAGCTAACTAGCTTGAGTTTTTTGAAGAGATAACAGAGAGGGTGATGAGGGCAATGCTGTTGATGTTTGGATTTCCAAAAGGCATTTGATACAGTGTCACACAACAGACTTGTGAGCAAAGTTATAGCTCATGGAATAAAAGGGAAAGTAGCAACATGGATATGAAATTGGCTGAATGATGGGAAAAACGGTTATTTTTTGGACAGGAGGGAAGTTTATAGTTGAGTTCTCCTCTATAGTGGTCTTATACTGTTGGGACCCTTGCTTTTCCTGATATATATTAATGACCTAGACCTTGGTGTACAGGGCATAATTTCAAAATTTGTGAATGATATGAAATTTGGAAATATTGTAGACTGAGAGGAGGATAGTGTTAAACTTCAAAAGGACTTAGGTTGGTGGAATGGGCAAACAGGTGTCAAACGAAATTTAATGTTGAGAAGTGTGGTTCATTTTGGTAGGAAGAATGAGACAATATAAAATAAAGGGCACAATTCTAAAGGGGGTGCAGGAGCAGAGGGACCAGGGTGTATATGTGCATAAATCATTGAAGGTGGCAGGATAGGTTGGGAAAGCGGTTATAAAGCATAAAGTATCCTAGGCTTTATTAATAGGGGCATAGAGTACAAGAGCAAAGAGGTTATGATAAACCTGTATCAAACATTGGTTCTCCTCAACTGGAGTATTGTGTCCAGTTCTGGGCACCACACTTTAAGAAGGATGTGAAGGCATCAGAGAGAGTGAAGAAAAGATTCACGAGAATGGTTCCAGGGATGAGGAACTTCAGTTACATAGATAGATTGGAGAAGCTGAGGCTGTTGTCCTTTGAGAAGAGAAGGTTAAGAGATGATTTGATAGGGGTGGTCAAAATCATGAACAGTCCAGACAGAGTAATAGAGAGAAATTGTTCCTATTGGTGGAAGGGTCGAGAAGTCGAGGGGGATGGATTTAAGGTGATTGGCAAAAGAAGCAATGATGACATAAGGAAATGCATTTTTCAATGCAGTGAGTGTTTAGGGTTTGGCATGCACTGCCTGGAAGTGTGGTGGAGGCAGATTCAATCATGGCAGTCAAACAGGAATTGGATCATTAGCTGAAAAGGAAAAAAATTGCAGGACTACAGGGAAAAGGTGGGAGTGGCACTGGGTGAATTGCTCTTGCAAAGATCCAGCATTAACATGACAGGCCAAATGGCCTCCTGTGCTGTAAGCCTTCTATAATTCTATAAATTATTCATTTTGGTAGAAAGAATGAGGAGAGACAATATAAAATAAAGGCTGCAATTCTAAAGATGGTGCAGGAACAGCAGAACCTCTGGGTATATGTGCACAAATCATTGAGGGTAGCATGGCTGTTTGAGGAAGCATTTAACAAAGCATACTGGAGCCTGGGCTTTATAGATAGAGTCAGAGCACAAAGGCAAGGAAGTTATGATAAAATCTGTATGAAACACTGGTTCAGTCAACTGCAGTTTTGTGATCAGTTCTGGGCACCACACCTTAGGAGGAATGAGATAGTATTAGAGAAGTGCAGAAAAGATTCACGAGAATGGTTCAGGGATGAGGGACTTCAGTTACGACGATAGATTGACGAAGCTGGGACTCTTCTCATTGGGGAAGAGAAAGTTGGGATTCATAGACATGTTCAAAATCATGAGCCTGGACAGAACAGATCAGGGGAAACCGCTTGCATTGGCGGAAGGACTGAGAACCTGATTAAGGTGAATGTAAGAACATAATTAGGAGCAGGAGTAGGCCATTTGACACCTTGAGCCTGCTCCGCTATTCAATACGATCATGGCTGATCTGATTGTGGCCTTAACTTCACTTTCCTGCCCATCCCCCATAACCCTCGACTCCCTTGTCAATTAAAAACCTGTAACTCAGCCTTGAATATATTCAATGACCCAGCCTCCACTGCTCTCTGGGGGAGAGAATTCCATAGACTAATGATCCTCTGAGAGAGGAAATTCCTCCTCATCTCCATCTGAAATGGGAGACTCCTTATTCTGAAACTGTGTCCCCCCCACCCCCGGTTCTAGACTCTTCCATGAAGGGAATCATTCTCCCAGCACCCACCCTGTCAAGTCCCCTCAGAATCTGATATGTTTCAATAAGATCACCTCTCATTCTTCTAAACTCCAATGGGTCTAGGCCCAACCTGTTCAACCTTTCCTCATAAGACAAACCCCTTCATCCCAGGAATCAGCCGAGTGAACCTTCTGTGAACTGCATCCAATGCAAGTATATCCCTCCTTAAATACGGAGATCAAAACTGTACACAGTACTGTAGGTGTGGTCTCACCAATGCTCTGTACAGCTGTAACAAAACCTCCCTACTTTTATACTCCATCCCCCTTGCAATAAAGGCTATTTGTCTTCCTAGTTACTTGCTGTACAGTAAGTCCTCACTTAAAGTTGTAGTTGTGCTCCAGAAAATTGCAACTTTGTGAATCATGTTAAAGCCTGAGTTAGGTTCTTTCAGACATTTCTCGCCTGGAAAAAAAAATGTATGAGTTGAAATACTGCACCATACATGTGCTGCTCTGTGCGCTCCCTGCTGAAATAGCTTGTAAAATAATATCAATCACTAAATATAGAAGAAGTGCTCTATAAATTCAAATTAGATACCACTCACCAGTCACTCTGGCTCAATGGGTTCTGAAATGGCTGATAAATCCAATGCAAAATCTCCAGAATCTGCCGCATGTGGGTGGATGTGTTTGGAGGGTCAGTTTAGATGAATTGCTTTTTGCACACTCTCCGCTGCCTTGACCTTGCCTATGCAAGCTCCCGCCGCAGTCTCTGTGTTCGCTGCCTTCCCAAATGAACCTTCTCCCATATTGGTCGGTCACCACCAGTTGGTCAAGATGTTTGACCTCTTCAGGGATGCTTTGAGGACATCCCAAAAGCGTCTAAGTGGGGGTGGCTTTGAGCAATTTAGCGCCTCGATGCTGAGCATGTTGTCTTTGGTAAAGACCTGGCTGTTGCACCCCCTTTCTTGTCACTGGATTTGGAGGATCTTTCAAAGACACTGTTGGTGCTCCTGCCTCACCTGCAGACTTGAACACGGGCCAGAGTTGGGGGCTCAAATTAATCAGATGATTGCAAAGTCAGCCTCCTGATGGGTAAGTACTGTGCACCCTTTATTTTCTTTATTTTTTCATCCAAGTAAGCTGTGAGACAAAGAAATCAATTTCTGGTGATAGACTGTCCACCAATATCCATTACAAGCCCACCAACTCCCACAGCTACCTCAACTACAGCTCCTCACACCCCGCTTCCTGTAAGGACTCCATCCCATTCTCCCAGTTCCTTCGCCTCCGTCGCATCTGTTCTGATGATGCCACTTCCAAAAACAGTTCCTCTGACATGTCCTCCTTCTTCCTTAACCGAGGTTTTCCACCCACGGTGGTTGACAGGGCCCTCAACCGTGTCCGGCCCATCTCCCGCGCATCCGCCCTCACGCCTTCTCCTCCCTCCCAGAAATATGATAGGGTCCCCCTTGTCCTCACTTATCACCCCACCAGCTTCCGCATTCAAAGGATCATCCTCCGCTATTTCTGCCAACTCCAGCATGATGCCACCACCAAACACATCTTCCCTTCACCCCCCCTGGCGGCATTCCATAGGGATCGTTCTCTCCGTGACACCCTGGTCCACTCCTCCATCACCCCCTACTCCTCAACCCCCTCCCACGGCACCTACCCACGCGACCGCAGAAGATGCAACACCTGCCCCTTCACTTCCTCTCTCCTCACCGTCAAAGGGCCCAAACTCTCCTTTCAAATGAAGCAGCATTTCACTTGCACTTCCCTCAACTTAGTCTACTGCATTCGCCGCTCCCAATGCGGTTTCCTCTACATTGGAGAGACCAAACGCAGACTGGTTGATCGCTTTTGCAGAACACCTTCAGTCTGTCCGCAAGCATTACCCAGACCTCCTTGTCGCTTGCCATTTCAACACTCCACCCTGCTCTCTTGCCCACATGTCTGTCCTTGGCTTACTGCATTGTTCCAGTGAAGCTCAACGCAAACTGGAGGAACAGCACCTCATCTTCCGACTTTACAGCCTTCCGGACTGAATATTGAGTTCAACAATTTTAGATCTTGAACTCTCTCCTCCATCCCCACCCCCTCCCGTTTCTTCCCCCTCCTTTTTGTTTTTTCCAATAATTTATATAGATTTTTCTTTTCCCACCTATTTCTATTATTCTTAAATGTATTTCCACCCATTGTTTATTTCTACCTTTTAGTATTCCCCCACCCCCACTAGAGCTATCTGTACCTTATCTGTCCTGTCTTCTACTCTTAATTAGCACATTCCTTTAGATAATATCACCACCTTCAACACCTCTTTGTTTTGTCTGTGACAACTTTTGGTTATCTCCACCTATAACTGGCTGCTTGTCCCAACAACCACCCCCCCCCCACCCCTTAAACCAGCTTATAATTCACCCCTTTCCTATTTTTACTTAGTTCTGTTGAAGGGCCATGAGAACTCGAAACGTCATCTGTGCTCTTCTCCGCCGATGCTGCCAGACCTGCTGAGTTCTTCCAAGTATTTCTGTTTCTGTTTTTGTTCCCTTTCACAAAACCACATTGACTCTGCCTGATTGTATTGTGATTTTCTAAATGTCCTTCTACTTCTTCCTTAATAATGGATTCCAACATTCTCCCGATGACAGATGTTAGACTAACTGGCCTGTTTCCGTCTCTCTCCTTTCTTGAATAGAGGTATTGTGTTTGAGGCTTTTCAATCATGGGACCTTTCCGGAATGTAGGGAATTTTGGAAGATTCCAACTAATGCATCCACAATCTCTGCAGCCACTCCTTTTAAGACCCTCGGATGCAGGCCATCAGGTCCAGGGGACTTGTCGGCCTTTAGTTCCAATAGTACTCCTTATATTTTTTCTCCAGTGGTCATGTTTGTTTCAAGCTTCTTCCTCCCTTTTTTCCACTTGATTTTCAACTATTCTTGGGGTGCTTTTACTGTCATCTTCTGTGAAAGCAGATACAAAATACTTGTCAAAGTTTCTTCCATTTCCTTGTTTCCCATTATTAATTCCCCAGCCTCATCCTCTAAGGGACCAACATTTACTTCAGCTACTCTCTTCCTTTTCATTAACTCGTGGAAGTTCTTACTGTCTGTTTTGATATTTCTTGCTAGTTTTCTCTCATCCTCCAATTTCTCCCTCTTTTTTAGTCATCCTTCGCTGGTTTCTATAATTTTGCTAATCTTCTGGCCTACCACTAATCTTTGCAGCATTGTGCACCTTTTCCTTCAATTTGAAACCATCCTTAACTTCCTTAGTCAGCCACAGGTTGTGCATCCTCCTCATAGAGTCTCTTTCTGAATCGAATATATTTTTGTTGAGAGTAATGAAATATCTCCTTAAATGTCTGCCACTACCTATCTATTATATTACCTTTTAACCTATTTTTCCCGTCCACTTTAACCAACTTTGTCTTCGTATCCTTGTAATTGCCTTTATTTAAGTTTAAGACATTAGTTGAGGTTTCTCACCCTCAAACTGAATGTGAAATTCCTCATGTTATGATCACTCTTGCCCAGATGATCCTTTATTTATGAGATCATCCTGTCTCATTACACATCTCCAGGTCTAAAAAAGCCATCATATTTCAACTTCTCTTCAGCTCTGAAGAAGAATCATACTCAAAGTTAACTCTATTTCTCTCTCCACGGATGCTGCCAGACCTACTGAGTTTTTCCAGCATTTTCTGTTTTTATTTCTAAAATAGCCTGTTTCTGGTTGGTTCCAGAACATATTGTTCTCAGAAACTGTCCCGAATAAACTCTATGAACTCATCCTCAAGGCTGCCCTTGCAAATTTGATTTGTCCAATCTATATGAAGATTAAAGTCGCCCCTGATTATTGCAGTGCGTTTCTCACAAGCCACCGTTAATTATTTACGTATGCCCTGCCCTACAGTGTTGCTGCTGTTAGGGAGCCTATAAACTATTTCCGCCAATGACTTCTCTCCCTTGCTATTTCTTACCTTCACTGTGCGTCTTGATCTTCCAAGCCAAGATCATTTCTCACGACTGTACTGATCTCATCCTTTATTAACAGAGCTGCCCCACCCTTTTTCCTTTCCTTTCTTCCTATCCTTCCTAAATTTCCAATATCCCTGAATACTCAGTTCCCTGCCCTAATCACTTTGCAGCCATGTCTCTGTAATGGCTATCATATCATACCCATCTATTTCTATTTGTGGTATCAATTCATCCATGTTGTTATGAATGCTACATGCATTCAGATAAAGAGCCTTGAATTCTGTCGTCTTACCATTTTTCCCTGTTGACCTTATTTGCTGATGCACTCTTATGTTTGTACACTCTGTCCCTTCCTGTCACACCCTGGCTATCATTCTCCATACCCCTATCCTGCACTATTGCCTTGTCCTTCGTCATCAACTTTTTAAAATCTCCCCCCAAATGAACCCTCCTCTCCGCCCCCAAATACTTACTTGAAAGCCACCCGGGGGATTGGCAAAGGTGAAATTGTGTCATGAGGGAAAACTTCTATGCAGCTAGTGGTTGGGATCTGGAATGCAGTGCCCGAGGGTGCGATCAAAGCACATTTAATCGTGGCTCTCAAAGTGGAATTAGATAATTATGTGATGAGAAAATATTTGCATGGCTGTGGTGAAAGGGCTGAGAATTTCACCTAGGTGAGTTGCTCTGGCATACAGCTGGCACAGACACGAAGGACTGAATGGCCACCTCCTGTGCTGTAACCATTCTAAGATTTGATAATTCAACCTCCTTGCTGTGCATCTGGAGTTGCAGGTAGGCCAGACCGGGTAAGGACTGCAGATTGCCTTTTTTAAGGCAAACTAGTGAACAACAATCTGGTTGTTTTGTGATCACCATTATAGATGTTTGCCTTTTATTCCAGGTTTATTTATTTAACCAAATTTAAATTCCCCAGCTGTCGTGGTAGGTTTTGGGCTTTTTTTTATTCTTTTATGCATGCCGCTGGCAAGGCCAGCATTTGTTGTCTATCTCTAATCCAAGTCAGGATGGTGTCTGGCTTGGGGGGTGAATTTGCAGGTGGTGGTGTTCCCATGCAGCTCCCTTGTCCTTCTAGGTGGTAGTGGTCGTGGGTTTGGAAGGTGCTGTCGAATGAGCCTTGGTGAATTCCTGTAGTGCATCTTGTAGATGGTACACACTGCTGCCACTGTGCATTGATGGTGGAGGGAGTGAATGTTTGTGGATGGGGTGCCAATCAAGCGGGGCTGCTTTGTCCGGGATGGTGTTGAGCTTCTTGAGTGTTGTGGGAGCTGTACTCATCCAGGCAAGTGGAGAGTGTTCCATCACACTCCTGACTTGTGCCTTGTAGATGGTGGACAGGCTTTGGGGAGTCAGGAGGTGAGTGACTCTCCGTAGGATTCCCATCCTCTGACCTGTTCTTGTATTCACAGCATTTATATGGCTGGTCCAGTTCAGTTTCTGGTCAATGGTAACCCCCCCAGGATGATAGTGCAGGATTTAGTTATGGTAATACCATTGAATGCCAAGGGCGATGGTTAGATTCTCTCTTGTTGAAGATGGTCTTTGCCTGGAACTTGTGTGGCACAGATGTTACTTGCCACTTATTAGCCCCAGATTGAATCCTGTTTAGGCCTTGCTGCATGCTGGCACAGACTGCTTCTGTATCTGAGGAGTCGCGAATGGTGCTGAACATTGTGCAATCATCAGTGAACATCCCCACTTCTGACCTTATGATGGAAGGAAGGTCATTGGTGAAGCAGCTGAAGATGGTTGGGCCGAGGACACTACCCTGAGGAACTCCTGTAGTGATGTCCTGGAACGGAGCTGAGATGACTGACCTCCAACAACCACAACCATCTTCCTTTATGCTAAGTATGACTCCAACCAGTGGAGAGTTTTCCCCCTGATTCCCATTGACTCCAGCTTTATTTGGGCTCCTTGATGCCACACTCTGTCAAATGCTGCCTTGATGTCAAGGGCAGTCACTCTCACCTCACCTCTGGAGTTCAGCTCTTTTGTCCATGTTTGAACCAAGGCTGTAATGAGGTCAGGAGCTGAGTGGCCCTGGCGGAACCCAAACTGGGCGTCAGTGAGCAGGGTATTGCTAAGCAAGTGCCGCTTGATAGCCCTGTTGATGACCCCTTCCATTACTTTACTGATGATGGAGAGTAGACTGATGGGGCGGTAATTGGCTGGGTTGGATTTGTCCTGCTTTTTGTGGACATGACAAGCCTGGGCAATTTTCCACATTGCTGGGTATATGTCAGTGTTGTAGCTGTACTGGAACAGCTTGGCTAGTGAACAGCTTGGTTAGCGCGGCAAGTTCTGGAGCACAAATCTTCAGTGCTATTATGAGGATGTTGTCAGGGCCCATAGCCTTTGCAGTATCCAGTGCCTTCAACCGTTTCTTGATGTCACATGGAGTGAGTCGAATTGGATGAAGACTGGTACCTGTGATGCTGGAGACCTCCGGAGGAGACTGAGATGGATCATTCACTTGGCACTTCTGGCTGAAGATGGTTGCAAATGCTTCAGCCTTATCTTTTGCACCAATGTGCTGGGCTCCCCCATCAATGAGGATGGGAATATTTGTGGAGCCTCCTCCTCCAGTGAGTTGTTTAATTGTCCACCACCACGCAGGACTGCAGAGCTTTGATATGATCCATTGGTTCTGGGATTGCTTTGCTCTCTGTTGTATGCTGCTTCCACTGTGTAGTATGCAGGGCTCCAGATCAATAGTCCGATAGCGTAACTAGTGTGCTGTCGTCCATTTGTCATCCAGGGCACCTATTACTTTCGAAGGAATATGCCTAAATTGTACCTGACTCTTTTCCCCAGAATGCTGCTCATTGATTGCTCTGTTACTGCTTTACCCTCCAATCAACTTTACAACCTGTCTGCTTAAATCACTGAATTGAATTAGCTCTTCCCCAGTTGGCTATTTTTTTACCTTTTATGTTTTCTGGTCTCATTCCATAATTACTCTAAACCAAATTATATTTGCATTACCCCCTCCTTATATTTGCATTATTGCTGTCTAGATGATCTTCATTTCTCAGAACCAGATGCAACACTCTTTCTCTCCTTCCTTTTTTCACTAGACATATTGATCAAGAAAGTTCTCCTGTACACATGGAAACTTCTCTCCTTTCCTACACTTAGCACTGTTGTTTTCCAGTCTATATTTGAGTAATCCAAGTCTCCTGCCATTACTATATTTTGCTGCACACCCTTGAAATTTGCTGACAAATTTGCTCATCTATCTCATTCTTTGGAGCTCTATTTAAAAATAGATCTCCACAATGTAATAGTTCTCCCTCTGTTCCTCAACTTAAGCCAAATAGATTGAGTCTTGGAACCATCTCGTAAACCTTTTTCTGTTTAGAACTGTAACAAAACCCGTAGTCAATACTGCCATGTTCCCTCCTCTATTATTCCAGAACACTTGGTAACCAGGAGTATTAAATTTGTGCCTGCAGCCCACTCACATTATGAGCACTAACATACATGTAATTTAATATCTCTTTCATCACTCTTGCTATTTCCTCAATCCGGTGCTTGCAATTTTTGGAATATTTCTAATTTTGCTTCTGTTTTATCCCCCTCTCCTTTTGACCTCGTTTCTGCTGTTTTCTGGTTCCCCTTCCCCTGCCAAATTAGTTTAAAATCTCCCGAAACCTATTAGTTAACCTCTCAGTGGGAATAATGCAATCTGTCCATCTTGTATAGCTGCCCTTTCCCCAGACCAGTCTTAACCCTCCTGCAGACACATTTACCTGCACGATCTTTCTGTTTCTGCACTCAATAGCACATGACACTGGGGGTAATCTGGCAGTCAATAAATTTTTGAAGTTCTGTTTTTTAAAATCTTTCTTCCAGCTTTTAGCTGTTTGCCTGAAGGACCTTAGTACTTTTTCTGCCTATATCATTGGTTCGAATATGAGCCATGATTTCCAGTTGTTTTCCCATTCTTGCAGAATATCCTGCACCTGCTTGGTGATATCCATTACCCTGGCATCAGGGAGGCAGCATACCATTCGGGAATCATCATCTGTGGTTGAAGAAACTTCTGTCTGTGCCCCTCACATTTATTCATTTTGTGTTCCATATTGAGATGCGTTGTCATCCCAGTGATTTCAGTTTTAGAGGGTAAACTGTTCCAAATTGGTGAGGAGAGAGTTCAAAATGTGCCCAATTCTAACTCTTTGACTTTGATGTCCTAGAGCAGTTTGACCTTGTAGATACGAGATGTGTAACTCCTGCCTCTCGACCCGCTGTCTGTTTCTTTCTTCCTTTCCTCCCCGACTGTCCAAATGAGCAATGAATAGTTTGTCTGGACACTGGCAGGTGACTTTCATTCGCATCATTACAGTGGAGCTTTAGTGTTAGTGAGTATTATTGTTGAAATTGAGTCCCTTCCCCACCCCCCCCCAGCTCGAAGCATTCCTGCAGATGCTGGTTGTTTGGCTGTGGTTTCAAAGGCACTTCCTAGACTCACCCATTTGGCAATTCTTTATGTATGATCCTAGGTGTTGGCCAGCTGGTTGACCAGTGCAGGTAAGTCTGGTAGCTACTCTTTTTATTTTCTCTTCTATCCCTTAACCTAGGACCACCATACAAGTTGTAAAGACAGTTTTGTATAAGTGTTTCCTTGACTTCAAAAACACACCTTTGAAAAGGTTTTGAAGTTTTTGTTTGGGTTGAAGAGGGATATTTTACGAAGTGTGTTTCCTTTTTTTGGGGGGGCAGTGGGGCGGGTGTCTTCACCCCATCGAGCTGAGAATATATCTGTGGATGGTGGAAACTGGCCTGAAACCTGCAAAAGTTTCAGTTAGCTAAGTTTATCTTGAAACCATATTGGGCAGGGGAAAGAAAAGAATTGTAAGGAATCTGGTTAAAGCTATGTAGGGTGTCCTTTTAAAAAGGGATGAGAAAGAAATGAACTTGGAGCCCTAGTATAATGCAGGTTTAGGGCCCCAATTCTTCATGACAAGTTTTGAATCCTGATTGCCAAAACCCATTAATTTGCGCAATGCAGACTGGAGAGCCAACTGCTGTCTGAGGGGCACACAGGAAGGTGAGCAACTCTGTTGTCGATCTTGAGTATTGCATAAGAGCCTAAGACAAGGTCTGGGCATAGGCCACTTACTCGACCTCTAACTTGGAGCTGATGTCGGAAAGGCTAAAGCTGAAAAATGAAATCTTAACATTACATTGTTGTCATTGTTATGGGACAATATTTATAAAGACAGCAACAAAGTTGAAAGCAGAATTCTTTTTGTACGAAATGGGGATGGGAGTGAGAAAATAGAGCTATTTTAATCCATTAAATCACAGGCATAGAAACGAGTGGGAAGACCAGTTGTGTAGAACAATAAAAAGATTTGTTTGCTGATTTTGCATATTCAGTAAAATAAATCTAGTCACTGAAGTAAAATGATTCAATATATGAGACTTTTGTGTCTAATGCAGAGCCAGCAATTTAAACCAGTTGACCAGTAGATAGCTGGATCAAAATCTCCAGTTGAGCCTTGATACAGGTGCCCAATCTAATTGGCTTATATTTACAGTGGGGATTTCTGATTGGAAATCAAAATCTAAACAAGCGATTGCTTAACATCACAATGATCTAGTTAAAAATAACTATGCCCACCCCAGTTTATGATTTGTCTTCCAGTTGCATCAAAGAGCACGTATTACTTTGGAAGTGATTTCAGTATGTTATGTGGAGGCTGGTACTCAAATGTGTTTGCATCTTCCATATTGTATTTATTCCCAACTCTAGCCTCTTGAGTCTTTTTCATTTATACATATATGTACATAATATAGTTCAGCACTTAATAGGTCTTCAGATGCTGATGAAGTCCTTTTGGAAAGGGAAAGGGCTGGCCATGGAAATTAGTGCCAAGTCAACCTGCTGCAGTTCACTCGATAATCTGATATCTGAGCCGGCCAGCTTGCAGTACAACACGGCCAACCAACCTGGTTTATTGGGACCTAGAACCTGTTACGGGGGTTGGGATAAAGCTGAAAACTGATGCTGTAACTATAGGGTAATCATGGTTGGACAAACAGTGGAAAGCAGACTAGTGCTCTGTGCTGGTAAGCTAAGGGTTTTAGCATGTTAAATTATAGCAGTGTGCATGTTCACTCTTTGGGATCCTTTAACCTGGGCTTTTATCCACCTAAGCTTTAGTTCTTTGGTCTTGTGTAAGTGAGATGTAGCTCTTTGTAAAAAGAAACTACCTGTGACATTTTCTCAGTGGCTTGGTTTGGAAATTTTAACACTCATCTAACCAGAGGAAAGTCACCTAATTTGGTCTGCTCATTTACACAACTATACAATGGTCCAGGAATGTTCTGTAAGAAAGGTACAGTGGGGCAAGATTAGTATTTTCAGATTTATACTTGAGTCTTAGAACTAGTCACCATAAGGCTGAGGCATAATCTCATCTTTACTCCTCTAAGTCAGTAGATTGTGGGTTTAAGCCTCATTTTCAACTGAGCGTTCAGCCGAGGCTGGTCATCCAGGGAAGTACTAAGAGAGGGGTGCAACATTGTCAGATGAGCTGTTAAACCAAGCCCATGTCTGCCTGTTTGAGTGGATTTGAAAAGCCTGTATTACTGTTCAAAGAATAACCTGGGGTTGCCCTGGTTCGTTCTTTTGACCTCCTATGCGCAAAATAGCTGCAACCTTCACCTAGAGAATAGTTGTTGTGCTTCATTGTATGTAAAACACTGAGTTGTAATAAGGTTCTCTGAGTATAAGTTTCTTTTTAGTATAAGGTGTACATTGATTGCTTTACACTGGTCATTAAAGCAATGTGGACTGGTATTTTTAAATTTTGCTTGGGAACAAATGGTATCGAACCATGTTATAGGTACCTTTACTCTCTAATACTTATCTGGTTCTTCCAGCAGTAGTATTCTTACCTCTGAATCTACAGGTTGTGGGTTGAAGCCTCATTCCAGGACTTGGGAGCACATAATATAGGCTGACACTTCAGTGCAGTACTGTCAGAGTGATGTCTTTCAGTCAAGAGATTAAACTGAAGCTCTTATCTAAAAGTGGTTGTAAAAACACTATGGCACAATTTGAAGAGTAGGGAGTTCTCCTGGTGCCCTGGCTAATATTTTTCCTCGAGCAATACCTTCAAAACAGTTTGAACATTTATTGCACTTGTTGCTTGTGGCATCTTGCTGAGCGCAAATTGGCTGCTGCATTCGCCTATCTGCATTTCAGAAGTAATTTATTGGCCGTGAAGTTCTTTCAAACATCTAAAGGACGTGCAAGGTATCATATCAATGCAATTTTTTTCTTTCTATCCCTGATGTGATTATAATATAGTCCTAATCCAGAGACTCTGATTCCTGCAGTATTTTCCTTTTGTATGGCTACTACAGAAATTTGGCACGTAACCAGTGATTATTATTATCCTCATGAGGAGGAAGAATTATTGAACTGTTCTCCATCAATTTGTCCACTAGCATTTCATTTCTCACCCCAATAACAATTGAAATCTAAATTTGCATAAACATAATCGACTTCTCGGTGACTACTGGATTCTTTCAGAGAATTCACATTTAACCCTCTTCATGCTCCTGTAGGATTTCAGCCCAATAATTCTATTGGATTTTCGTTAGATTTGGTAAGTGATGTTGTCTTGTCAGATTTTTGGTTTCTTTCAGTTTGTATACAGTGGAAGCTGTACATGTGTGTGTACATGCATTCAAAGTGTACATGCATCCAAAGTGAAAAGCACTTTTAGAATTTTGCAGAAGTTCACAAGTAACTTTTTCTTATCAGACACTGGGATCCTTTCGAAAGTGGGCTTGTCGGGAACTGTCCGTGTCTCCCGTCTCCGAAAATCAGGTAGGGGCTTTTGTTGTCAAGGTGCCAACAACCTATTTTGAGAGGCACGTTTTTGTTAAAAGCCCACAAGGACTGCTCTGATGTTAGAACAAAACCTTTGACTTTGCATAATTTTGAGCAATTTAACAAAAACTGACAGTGTGACCAGAAAACTTTTATAGCTATTGCTGTTTAAGTTAAATTCAGGTAAATTTAAATGCCAACTTTATCTATATATCACTGTGGCCAAGAATTCCAGTTCTTTTCTGTACCAAACATTATTTGGGCTGAAATAGTTAATGTGGTGATATTTTATACTTTCTATGGAGCATTATGGACTGTCATTTTTCCCTAGTTGGATAGTCCACAAAATGGCTCAGTCTTGAACTGAGGAAGGTCACTGATACCCATTGGTACGTAGGCTTAAGTAATCGACTCCAGTGGAGTTTGCACTCATCTTAGCCAGCTCCTAATGTACTCTTGGGTCATTGTATCTGTGTGTACATTTCAGGGCTAATGTCTAAGACTTGCAACTTTATTTTTGCAGAATCTGTTGCCAACAGCCACACCTCAGGACGCTCAGCAGTGGTTGCACAGAAATCGATTTTCTCCATACTGCAGGCTCTTCGCAAACTTCTCTGGTACCTTTTGCTTATTAACTTATTTGGATGAAAATATTTGTCACAATTACCTGGGATGCTGGAATGGGTTGCAACACATTCCTTCCATCTTCAGGATCTAGGTTTAGGTTCAGTTGGGCCAGAAGAATTAAGTCTTTGAACTCCATAATGATCCTCAGTGAACTGTGTTTAAAGCCTCTGCTAAGTGTCTAGTAGCATCATATGTCCACAACAGAAACTTACCTTCTCATAATTTGACATTAAATTGGAAGTCTTAAGTGAGTTTTCAAGAGTGGTTGGTGTGGGAAATGAAATATTGGACTATAATGAAGGTGCTCATCTGAGACTGAAGTCCAGATTGTATCAAGAAAGCACATTTGTTGACCGACCTTAGCACCACCTGGTGAGTTTATTTTAGAAAAGGGCTAAGCCCTGTGATCCAGGATACCGCCCAGATTGAAAAGAATAGGAGAGAGAGGTAGTTTACAGCCAATACCAAATTCTCTTTCTTGAAATTGTAGATTTTAGTGAGAAGAGACAGCAGATGGAGGGAGGGAAGGAATTTCAATTTTAAAGCGAGCCTTGGAAAGAATGAGCTAGAATAGATGATGTGATCAGTCTTGATTTCAACCTCATGGGAGACTGTACAAGGAGCTTAATTTGGACGACAGTTATTTCTTTGGGGAAAGACAGGAAAAGTACATAAATATAAAACATAAGTTAAAGAAACTGAAATATGCAAGGTGAAGAGTTGTAAGGTCCCATGGACCGGAGAAATATGATGACAATATTTAAAAATGGCCAAGTCAGCAAAAGCATTGAACCTTGGTTGGACCACATTTGTATTACTGTATACAGTACTGATTTCTATATTGTCAAAAGGGTATAGGGCACTGGAAAAGTTGCAAAGAGGATTGACAAGGATGATATCAGAACTGAGGTGGTACCCGTCATCTGGAAAAATGGAAAAAAATGATACTTTCTGCTTTAGAAAGAGAAGGCTTATCTTGAAAATTATGAAAAAGATAGGGGTGTTTGATAGGATAGACATAGAGAGAATGTTTACACTCATGGAGGAGTCCAAAACCAGGGGTCATAAATAGCTAAATATAAGATAATCAGTAATGAAGCCAATTCAGGGAAGTGGGACGAAATACTCTTCCTAAGCAAGGCCTAAATGGCTGCCCTTCTGTTTTATATCCTATGATGCTAAGAGAAATTTCTTTACTAAAGACTGGGTAAAATGTAGAATTTGCTATTAAATGGAGTAGTGGGGCAATAGCATTGATACATTAAAGGGGAAGCTATAGAAACACATGAAGCAGAAAGGAATAGGTTATGCTAATAGGGTTAGATGAAAAAGGACAGGAGGAAACTAGTATGGAGCATAAAAGCTGGCATTGACTTGTTCAGCTGAAAAACTTGCATGTGCTGTACGTTCTATGTAGGATGTTGAAAATATAACTGAGAACCTGCAGCAAAACTGGCAGCAAGAATCTACGAACTCATCTGGCTGCCAAACCATCCTAACTGTTTACTTGGCTGAGTTTGTCTTACATTTGTCACTGAATCAGAAGGCTCTGGGTTCTGTCCTGTTACTTACTTGAGCACAAGCTTCAATTGATAGTTTTGTGGAGTCGTGAGGGAATGTTGCAATGTCTGGAGGTCCTCTGTCAGAAAAGATGTTAAGCTGTTCAGTTGGACAGTAACACTCCACTCCCATGGTTTTGGCAGAAGTTGTCCACTATCCAAGCCAAGATTATATCCTCAACTAACACTATCAAAAACAGTTTTTTTTCTTGCTCATTTTGGTGTAGCAAATATGCGCAAATTGACGGTTTGCCTACATAACAGTGACTGCACTTCAAAAATACTTAGTTGGATCTGCTGAATATGTGATTTGGGCGCAAAATAAATCCAGTTCTTGGTTCCATCTGGGCCAGGAAGCTCAAAAGGTTTCTAATGTTTTACCAGAGCTCCCTGGTGCTGCCGGGGGTTGAGGGAGATGGGAGACTCAGGAAGCTACTGTTCGGTGATGAACCTCTTTGCATATGCTGCCCTATTATAAGCACTCTTTCATAAGTCAGTGAGTTGTGGATTCAAGCCCCAATCAAGGACCGCCACTTCAGCGCAGTATGAAAGTGGTGCATTATTTTGTCTCATGTGCTGCCTTTCAGATGAGATATTAAATGATGCCAGCTCAGGTGGGCATAAGAGATTCCATGGCACTATTTGAAGATGATGAGGGAGTTGTCCCCAGTGTCCTGGTTAACATTCATTCAATAACAAGCACTGCCAAAACAATTATCTGGTTGTTTGTTTAATTGCTGTTTTTAAAACTTTACTGTGCGCAAATTGGCTGCCGCATTTGCTTGCATAATAATTGCACTTAAAAATACGCCATTGGTTGTAAAGCATTTTAGGTTGTCCTGAGGATGTTATAAGGCATTATATTGATGTGCAAGTTCATTCTTCACACCATCCCCTGGGCCAAGGAGCACCCAGAGGTTTGCAGCGTTATGACTTGGCACTCATCTGAGCTGATGGCAATTGTGGTGGGTTTCAGAATGTTGCTATTTGCCAGCAGTTATCTTTGTGTGCATGTGATGCAGCTATTTTTGAAATAAGTTGTGATTGAAATAAATTGAGCAATTTTGGTCCATGTTGTCCCATTTGTAGCATTCTCCTGAGTCAAGAGGCTGTGTTTATACGACCTACTCCGGGCACGAGTGCACAATCTAGATTGACCTTTTGGTCTATTTCTGGGTCATTGTTGCATTTTTGAAGGTACAGCCTTTCAGAAGAGATGCCAGACTAAGGCTGTATCTGCCTTTTCAGCTGTTGTAAAATATACTGTGACACTAGTGGAAGAACAGGGAGCTTTCACTGTGTCCTGACCAAAATCCTTGCCTCAAACCAACACCACCAAAAATGATTCTTCAGTTCATTTGCTGTGTGACTGCGCGCAAATTGACTGCTGCATTCGCCTGCATAGCAATGTTGACTGCACTTCAAAATTAACTCATTGGCTATGAAGTGCTTTGCAGCGTCCTGAGAATGATGTACAATATAAATGTAAGCCTTTTGCCAGTCTGGTCATACTAAATACTTGAAGTCATAGGTTTTCATTCTTTACTTTACTCTCATTTAATTGAGAAAAGGGGAAGGGAGAGCAATGTGAGCCTTTTTCTGATCCGTTGTCTTCTGAGCTGCTTAATGAACTTGTGTGTAAGGTTGCCGTACATCTTTGGGATTTTGTTCAATTGCAAAGGCGGCCACAGAAAATGGAAACTTATACTTATTCATTGTATCTAAAACCATTTGGAAACAATTCAAGTGGAATTTGGTTTCCATTCTGGTTTGGAATGGATCATTTTTGAGTTTTAAATTGTAACATTGTAGTCACTCACATAGACCTGTATTGGGGGTTCAGTGATGTACCGTGTGGTCATTTTTATTTCCTAGAGTTTCACCTTCATTTCACCTTCAGGAGTCGTAGAGGAATATTTCAGATTTATTTTTCCCTAAAATTTTTTTTAAATGAATGCTTTTCTGGCCTTTCCTGTGAGGATGCATGGCTGCTGATGGTTAGGGTGGAGGTCATTGCAACCAGGCTGACTAGTTCACAATCGATGGACCAGTCAATCGTCTTCTGTCCATCTTTATGGATTTTGTGCATGGAAATTCAATAATGTGTTCAGGGCAAATTTAGCCTCAAACTGGTATTAAAGCATCAAGGATCCATGTGGACTTTAAGGAATAGAATTTATATATTTCGATGCGAATATTAGTTAAGAGATAACTAAGCATGCTAATTCAGCATCCTGACTATTAAATAATGCTTTCACACATTCAGTTAATGTCAAAGCTATTATGGCAGTGTCCCACTGGAGCTTCATGGGACCTGTAGCTCTGTGCAAATTTCCTCCATTTTGCTACAGCACCAGGAAGTTTTGAACCTCTATTGCCTCCATCCACAGGTGGAGATCTGTTAAAGCTGACTAGGGATGACGTTATCCAAATCTGTGGTCCTGCAGATGGAATCCGACTCTTCAATGCTCTAAAAGGGAGGTAAGTGTGCCTTGCAGTCCAGCTTCAGATGTGTGGTAGAAGTCTTTGAAGGTTAATAGCATTTATATTCTCAAACAGCTTCAACCTTCATTAAAGTTGCAGGTTGAGAGGGCGGGAGGAGGCAGGGAAGCAACCTCCATAGTTTTAGATAATGTTTAGAGCTAACATTTTTTCACTTTACTTGCAACAAGTAAACAAAATAATACAAAGATGGATATTGGTATTCTGAATGTTTGCATGTTAGGGTCATCTAGGAGAGTTGTGATTCTATCCAGTGTGCCTTCAACTGCTAGATGAGGACATTTCATGTGCCTGAAAAGAATGCATGCTGTTTTAAGTAGTTGTTATGCTGACAGACCTTTTGGATGTATTTGGATTTCCAAAAAGCATTCAATAAGGTACTACATAAAAGGTCACTGTGCAAGATAGAGCTCATGGTGTTGGGGGTGATACATTAGCATGGACAGCGGATAGGGTAACTAACAGGAAACACAGTCGAGATATTTTCAGGTGGGGGAGTGCCACTGGGATCAGTGTTGGGGCGTCAATTATTTACAATCTATATTAATGACTTAGAAGAAGGGGCTGCCTGTATTGTAGCCAAATTTGCTGATGCTACAAAGATAGGAAAGTAAATTGTGAGGAAGGTTTTTTAAATTCATTCATGTGATGTGGGTATTGCTGGTTAGGCCAGCACTTACGGCCCATCCCTAATTGCCCCTTGAGAAGGTGGTGGTGAGCTACCTTCTTGAACCGCTGCAGACCATGTGGTGTAGATACACCCACAATGCTGTTAGGGAGGGAGTTTCAGGATTTTGACCCAGTGAAGGAACAGCAATATATTTCCAAGTCAGGATGGTGATTGGTTTGGAGGGGAACTTCCAGATGGTGGTGATCCCATGCGTCTGCTGCCCTTGTCCTTCTAGATGGCAGTGGTCATGGGTTTGGCAGGTGCTGCCTAAGAAGCCTTAGTGAGTTTCTGCACTGCATCTTGTAGATGGTACACACTGCTGCTACTGTGTGTCAGTGGTGGAGGGAGTGAATGTTTGTGGATGGGGTGCCAATCAAGCGGCTGCTTTGTCCTGAATGGTGTCAAGCTTCTTGAGTGTTGCTGAAGCTGCACTTATCCAGGCAAGTAGAGAGTATTCCATCACACTCCTGACTTGTGCCTTGTAGATGGTGGACAGGCTTTGGGGAGTCAGGAGGTGAGTTACTCACTGCCGGATTCCCAGCCTCTGACCTGCTCTTGTAGCCACAGTATGTATATGGCTAGTTCAGTTCAATTTCTGGTCAATGGTAACCCCCAGGATGTTTAGCGTGGGGAATTCAGTGATGGTAATGCCATTGAATGTCAAGTGGCGATGGTTATATTCTCTCTTGTTGGAGATACTCATTGCCTGGCATGAATGTTATTTGCCACTTGTCAGCCCAAGCCTAGATATTGTCCAGGTCTTGCTGCATTTGGACATGGACTGCTTCAGTATCTGAGGAGTTGTGATTGGTGCTGAACATTGTGCAATCATCAGCGAATATCCTGACTTCTGACCTTATGATGGATGGAAGGAAGGTCACTGATGAAGCAGCTGAAGATGGCTGGGCCTTGGACACTACCCTGAGGAACTCCTGCAGTGATGTCCTGGGACTGAGATGACTGACCTTCAACAACCACAACCATCTTCCTTTGTGCTGGATATGACCCTAACCAGTGGAGAGTTTTCCCCCTGATTCCTATTTGACTCTAGTTTTGCTAGGGCTCCTTGATGCCACACTCGGTCAAATGTTGGCTTGATGTCAAGGGCAGTCACTCTCACCTCACCTCTGGAGTTCAAGGGCAGTCACTCTCACCTCACCTCTGGAGTTCAGCTCTTTAGTCCATGTATAAACCAAGACTGTAATGAGGCCAGGAGCTGAGTGGCCCTGGCGGAACCCAAACTGGGCATCAGTGAGCAGGTTATTGCTAAACAAGTGCCGCTTGATAGCACTGTTGATGACCCCTTCCATCACTTTACTGATGATCGCGACTAGACTGATGGGATAGTAATCGGCCGGGTTGGATTTGTGCTGCTTTTTGTGTACAGGACATACCTGGGCAATTTTCCACATAGCTGGGTAGATGCCAGTGTTGTGGCTGTACTGGAACAGCTTGGGTAGGGGCATGGCAAGTTCTGGGGCACAAGTCTTCAGTACTATTGCCAGAATATTGTCAGGGCCCACAGCCTTTGTAGTATCCAGTACCTTCAGCTGTTTCTTGATATCACGTGGAGTGAATCGAATTGGCTGAAGACTGGGATCTGTGATGCTGGGGACCTCTGGAGGAGGCCGAGATGGATCATCCACTCTGCACTTCTAGCCGAAGATTGTAGTAAGTGCTTCAGCCTTATCTTTTGCACTGCTGTGCTGGGCTCCTCCTCCATTGAGGATGGGGATATTTGTGGAGCCTCCTCCTCCAGTGGGTTGTTTAATTGTCCACCACCATTCTTGGCTGGATGTGGCAGGACTGCAGAGCTTAGATCTGATCCGTTGGTTGTGGAATCGCTTAGCTCTGTCTATCACTTGCTGCTTATGCTGTTTGGCACGCAAGTAGTCCTGTGTTGTTGCTTCACCAGGTTGACACCTCATTTTTAGGTATGCCTGGTGTTGCTCCTGGCATGCCCTCCTGCACTCTTCATTGAACCAGGGTTGATCCCCTGGCTTGGTGGTAATGGTAGAGTGGGGGATATGCTGGGCCATGAGGTTCAAGATTGTGTTCGAGTACAATTCTGTTGCTGCTGATGGCCCACAGTGCCTCATGGATACCCAGTCTTGAGTTACTAGATCTGTTCTGAATCTATCCCATTTAGCAGAGTGGTAGTGCCACATAACATGGAGGGTATCCTCAAAGTGAAGGCGGGACTTCATCTCCACAATGACTGACTGTGCAATGGTCACCCCTGCCGATACTGTCATGGACAGATGCATCTGTGGCAGGCAGGTTGGTGAGGATGAGACCAAGTATGTTTTCCCCTCTTGTTGGTTCCCTCACCACCTGTTGCAGACCCAGTCTAGCAGCTTTGCCCTGTAGGATTTGGACAGGTCGGTCAGTAGTGGTGGTACCGAGCCACTCTTGGTGATGGACATTGAAGTCCCCCACCCAGAGTACATTCTGCACCCTTGTCACCCTCAGTGCTTCCTCCAAGTGGTGTTCAACATCGAGGAGCACTGATTCATCAGCTTGGGAGGCAGGGGGGTAGTGCGGGCGGTGTACGTGGTAATCAGCAGGAGGTTACCTTGCCCGTGTTTGACCTGATGTCATGGGGTCCAGAGTCGACGTTGAGGTCTGCCAGGGTAACTCCTTCCCGACTGTATACCCTGTGCCGCCACCTCTGCTGGGTCTGTCCCGCCGGTGGGACAGAACATACCCAGGGATAGCGATGGCGGTGTCTGGGAATTTGTCTGTAGGTTGATTCCATGAGAATGCTTGACTAGTCTGTGGGACAGCTCTCCCAATTTTGGCAAAGCCCCCAGATGTTAGTAAGGAGGACTTGGCAGGGTCATCAGGGCTGGGTTTGCCATTGTCGTTTCTGGTGCCTAGGCCCATTTGCACTGGCCTGTGACGTTTAATGAGTTGCACCCAAGACTCCTCTTGCTCCTGCAAAGCTGATTGATCTGTGTATTTTCCCCAATGTTTTAATTTGATTGGGAGTGTGAATAGAATAAACTTAAATGTTGTTGCTTTCTGCCCTGACACCAAGGACAGATTAAATACTTTGCTTAAAGTACTAATTTGTTGAGTGATCGGTCCCCCTAAGATTTTGTCCCATCGAAATAGTTGCTAAGTTTGGTTCCAAGCACATCAAAAATGGTAACTTCTGCTATTGCAGGAAACTATGGTGAATAGAACTTTTTGGTACCACAGTTTCTTGTGCCAAATGAAACTGAATAACTCTGTTGATTTTAAAAATGAAAAATGATGATTGCAGACCTAATACCCTAAATTAATCCAGAATGAGGAAGAGAAAAATAACACAGAATCACAGAATTGTTATGGTGCTGAAAGAGGCCACTTGGCCCATCATGTCTGCACTGACTCTCTGAGCATTTTAACTTAGTGCCAATCTCCTGCCTTTTCCCAGTAACTCTGAACATTGTTTCTATTTAAATAATCATCCAATGCCCTCTTGAAAGCCTCAGTTGAACCAGCCTCCACCACACTTCCAGGCAGTGCATTCCAGACCCTAACTACTCGCTGTGTGAGAGTTTTTTCTCACCTCACCTTTGCTTCTTTTGGAAAACACTTTAAAACTGTGCCCTCTGGTTCTCTATCCATTTATGAGCAGGAACAGTTTCTCCCTACCTACACTGTCCAGACCCCTCATGATTTTGAAAACTTCTATCAAGTCTCCTCTTAGCCTTCTCTCCAAGGAAAACAGTCCCAACCTCTCCAATCTTTCCTCATAACTGAAGTGTCTCATCCCTGGAACCATTCTCATAAACACCAAGAAACTGAAGATTGTGTGCGGATCCAAGTGATTGAGTCATGTACTGGAGAGAGCAAGGAAGGAGGAAAACTGCTCTCCCTGCACTATCTCGAGCTTTTCAAAATAAAACGATTGAGAGTTTTATTTTGGTGTAACTGGTCAGACTTTTAGAAACCTCATTACAAAATCCTGTTGTCAATTGCGTTTTGAGTTCCTTTTGAAGCTTGAATCGTGTGTAATTTTAGGTGCTAAAAATAGACTTTGCGTATCGAATAGCACTTTTTAGTTGGTGTGATTGTACCTTTTGAGACAATTGACAAAAAGCATATTACCTAAATGTTCGTGCATTGGGAACAAAAACTGTATTTAGCCCTTAGAAATAGTGACTGGCGGGTGCAGTATCCAGTTTAATGATTGCTCTTGAAGACTTCTGTAGCATTAATGCATGAAATAAATTTGCTTTTTTTTTAGGTGAATTTATGATTTGAGTTCTTAGAAGTGTGGAGTTGTACACACCCAGACTCCTGTCTCCAAACTTGATCACCAATTACCAGTTGTGATATGCTTTTATGTTCCTTTCTTGAATTGTTTAGTGGCAGTGATTCGGTCAACAAAAATTATGAAGCAATTTTTAAGAATAACATACAATTGGGCCATCAGATTTTATGGGGGCAGGAAATCACTTGTTTAATCTGTAGGTTAGGGCAAAACAAGTACAGCACAAAAACTGTTTTGTACAGGAAAGGAGGAAAAAAAGCGAGAACTTGCATCTATATAGCATCAAGCCATTTATTTCCAAGTGTTGTAAATCAATTTGCATTCAATGAACTGCAGCCACTGTTACACACAATAATGCAGCAGCCACTTTGAATGCAGCAAGATTCCACAAAATCAGCTGGATTAATGACCAGCAACCTGTTTTGTCAATGATTCTTAAGGGAGTTTAAAACAGGGAGGAGAACCGGGAGTTCAGTTTAAAACAAGGAGGAGAGAGCGGGAGTTCGGTTTAAAACAGGGAGGAGAGAGCAGGGAGTTTGGTTTAAAACAGGGAGGAGGGAGCAGGGAGTTTGGTTTAAAACAGGGAGGGGAGCCGGGAATTTGGTTTAAAACAGGGAGGAGAGAGTGGGAGTTCGGTTTAAAACAGGGAGGGGAGCCGGGAGTTTGGTTTAAAACAGGGAGGAGGGAGCAGGGAGTTTGGTTTAAAACAGGGAGGAGGGAGCAGGGAGTTGGGTTTAAAACAGGGAGGGGAGCCGGGAGTTTGGTTTAAAACAGGGAGGAGAACCGGGGTATCTCTTCCGTGTCTGTTTTGATTGGCCAAGTGGTTTAAATCAGGAGACATTATTACAGCTGAAGAATACAGTTAAGAAATTCACTTATAAATATTTAACATCCAAATTAACTAAATGGAATAGAGATGGTTGGGCAGGCGATGTGTTGCAGTTGTAGTACGTGGGAGCTGGTGGTTGCTGGTGTGATCCACGGTGACCACATCTGCAGCAAGTGTTGATTGTTTGAGGAACTTCAGCTCAGAGTTGATGAGCTGGAGTCCGAGCTGCAGACACTGACACATCAGGGAGGGGGAGAGTGACCTGGACACTGTTTCAGGAGACAGTCACACCCCTTAGATTAATTACTTCAAATTTGGACCGTGGTCAGGGGCAGGAGTTTGTGACTAGGGATCCAGAATTTAGCTTTGAAGGAGCCCCAGCCAGTGCCCTTGTCCAATAGGTATGAGGTTCTTGCTCCCAGTGTGGACAAGGGCATAGACTGCAGGGAGGATGAGCAAACTAACCACAGAACCATTCAAGTTGGGGGAGACAAGAAAAATGTAGTAGTATTGGGGATAGCATAATTACGGGAATCAATACTTTTCTCGGCAGCAAAAACAGTGTGTCCCAAAGGCTGCTTTGCCTACCTGGTGCCAAGGTTAAGGACATCTCTTTTGGGCTTGGAGTGGGAGGGGAAGGATCCAGTTATCGTGGTCCACGTAGGTACCAACGACATTGATAGGGCTAGGAAAGAGGTTCTGCTGAGGGACTAAGAGCAGCTTGGGGCCAAATTAAAAAGCAGAACCACAAAGGTGGTAATCTCCGGATTACTACCTGAGCCACATGCAAATTGGCATAGGGTAAATGCATGGCTCAAAGATTGGTGTGGGAGGAATGGGTTCTGATTCATGGGGCACTGGCACCAGTATTGGGGAGGGAGGGAGCTGTTCCCTTGGGACAGGCTTCATTTGAACCATGCTGGGACCAGTGTCCTGGTGAATCGTATAACTAGGGTTGTAGATAGGACTTTAAACTAATTATTGGAGGGAAGGGTTCAATTAAAGGGAAGTTTTAAAAATCAAAATAAATGAGAAATAGATGCAGGGTAGTGAAGAGGTGAACTATTATCAAAGTGCAAAACAGGAAGGGGCAGAAAATATAAGCAGAAGAGTGCAGCAGAAATTAGAACCAGAATGAGTAATAATGGTAAAAAGTCAAAGCTTAAGGCTCTTTACAAATGCTGCGTGCATTCAGATAACAAGATCGATGAGTTGACGGCACAGATAGAAATAAATGAATATGACTTGATAGCTATTACAGAGAGATGATTGCAGGTTGGCCAAGACTGGGAACTTGATAGTCAAGGGTATTCGACATTCCAGAAAAATAGGCAAAAAGGAAAAGGAGGTGGGGTAGCTTTGTTAATAAAGGAAGATATCAGTCTGGTGGTGAGTAGTGATATAGATGCAATAGATTGTGATGTGGAATCAGTTTGGGTGGAAATAAGGAATAGCAAGGGGAAGATGGGTGCGAGTTGCCTCACTGTTGGGCAAAGTATAAATTTGGAAATAATGGAGGTGTAAGAAGGGTGCTACAATTGTCATGGGTGATTTTAATCTGCTTATTCACCGGATAAATCAGATTGGCAGGGGTAATGTGGAAGACGAATTTGTAGAGTGCATCAAGAATTGCTTCTTAGAGCAATACGTTGCAGAACCTACCTGGGAACAGGCTATTTTAGATCTAGTAATGTGTAATGAGGTGGGATTAATAAGAGATATCGTAGATAAGGATCCTCTAGGGGTAGCGATCACAACATGGTAGAATTTCAAATTCAGTTTGAGGGTGATCGACTCGGGTCTCAAACCAGTGTCCTCAACTTAAATAAGGGCAATTACAGAGGTATGAAGAAAAAGTTGTCTAAAGTGGGCTGGGAAAATAGACTAAGGGGAAGGTCAGTAGATGAGCAGTGGCAGACATTTAAGCAGATATTTCATAGCGCTCAGCAAAAACTTATCCTGGTCAAAAAAAAAGGACCCTGAGAAGGATCAACCACCTGTGGTTAGCAAAGGTGGTCAAGGAGAGTATCCAATCAAAAAGTAAGGCATACAAAGTGGCGAAAACTAGTGGTAAGCCAGAGGATTTGGAAATATTCAGGAACCAGCAGCGGACGACTAAAAAGCTAATAAAGAGGGAGAAAATTGATTATGAAAGTAAATTGGCAAGAAATATAAAAACAAACAGCAAGAGTTTCTATGGGTATATAACAAGAAAGAGAGTGGCTAAAGTGAGCGTGGGACCCTTGGAAAATGTGACTGGAGAATTGATAACAGGGAGCAGGGAAATGGCAGATCATTTAAACCAATATTTTGCACCGTTCTTCATGGTGGAGGACACTATAAACATTCCAAAGATATCAGATAAATAAGGAGCTAATGGGAGGAAAGATTTTGTAACAGTCTCTATCACGAGGAACAAAGTGTTTGAGAAACGAATGGGACTAAAGGCAGACAAGTCACCAGGACCTGATGACCTGCATCCAAGGGTTTTAAAGGAAGTGGCTGCAGAGATAGTGGAGGCATTGGTCGAAATATTCCAGACCTCACTGGATTCCGGGAGGGTCTCAGCGGATTGGAAAACCACTAATGTGATGCCCCTGTTCAAGAAGGGAGGGAGACAAAAAGCAGGAAACTATAGGCCAGTCAGCCTAACATCTGTCATTGGGAAAATGCTGGAGTCCATTATTAAAGAAGAAATAGCAGGATATTTAGAAAAGCTTAACGCAATCAAACAGAGTCAACATGGTTTTGTAAAAGGGAAATCATGTTTGACAAATTTGCTAGAGTTCTTTGAGGATATAACAAGCAGAGTTGATGAAGGGGAACCGGTAGATGTAGTGTATTTGGATTCCAGAAGGCATTCGATAAGGTGCCACATAAAAGGCTATTGCACAAGATAGGAGGTCACAGTATTGGGGGTAATGTATTAGCATGGATTGGGGAATGGTTAACACACAGAAGACAGAGTTGGGATTAATGGGTCTTTTTCAGGTTGGAAAGATGTAACTAGTGGAGTGCCACAAGGATCAGTCCTAGGGCCTCAATTATTTACTATCTATGTTAATGACTTGAAGGAGGGGGCAGAGTGTAACGTATCCAGATGTGTTGATGATGCAAAAATAGTTGGGCGAGCATGTTGTGATGAGGACATAAGAAATCCAGCATTTTCTATTACTATAACTGGAGGCACTTGCTGCTCTTCAAGCAGTTTTTGTAGGATCTTTTGCATGAGGCTGAGCCCTGGTCTTGAGGATTGAGATGAAAGAAATTGACTCTAATCTTGAATGGAGGGGACTGGGGAACGTTCTAGAAATGTACAAGGTACGTTGATTGTCTTGGTGCCGTTCCCTGCTCTTGCCCTGTATTAGGAAACTTCTTCAACTTTGCTTCTAGTTTCCACCCTTCTCCCACCTTCACATGGTCCATCTCTGACTTTTCGCTTCCCCTGCTAGGTTTCTCTCTCCACTCCTGGGGATAGGCTATCAACTAATATTCATTATAAGCCCACTGACTCCCACAGCTACCTTGACTACACTTTCTCGCGCCCTGCCTCCTGTAAAGGCTCCAATGCATTCTCCCAGTTTCTCCATCTCTGTCACATCTGTTCTGATGGTGCAACCTTCCATACTATTGCCTCTGATATGTCTTCCTTTTTTCCCTCAACCGAGGATTCCCCCCTCCTCCCTGCCCCACCGTGGTTGGTAAGGCCCTCACCCCTTCTCCTGTCTCCCAAAATCATGAAAGGCTTCCATTTGTCCTCACTTTCTACCCCACTGCCTCCGTATTTGAAGGATCATCCTCCGCCATTTATGCCATCTCTGGTGTGATGCCACCAACAAACACATCTTTCCCTCCCCTCCCCTTTCGATATTCTGAAGGGACCATTCCCTCTGACATCCTGCTCCACTCCTCAGTCGCCCCCAACACCCTGTCCCCTTCCCATGTCACTTTTCCATGTTAGCACGGAAGATGTAACACCTGCACTTTCGCCTCCTCGCTCTTCACCGTCCAAGGCCCCAAACACACCTTCCAGGTGAAACAGTGATTTGCTGCTTGTACTTTCAATTTGGTACATTGCATTTACTGCTCACAATGTTGTCTCCTCAACAATGGGGAGACCAAATGCAGGCTGAGTGACCGCTTTGCGGAACACCTCCACTCAGTCCGCGAGCATGAGCCCGAGCTTCCGGTGGATCGCCAGTTTAATTCTCCACCTTGCTTTCACACTGGCAACTCTGTCCTCAACCGAATTCAGTCTTCTAGAGAAGCTTAACAAAAGCTGGAGGAACAGCACGTCATCTTCTGATTAGGCACTTTACATCCTTCTGAACTCAATATTGAGTTCAACAATTTCATACTGTAATCTTTGCTCCCCCATTTTGTCACCTTTTCTTTACAGTTTTTGGTCTTGACCTTGTTTTTCTTGTCTTTGCTTTCCTTTCAGACAGCAGGTGTTCACTATTTTGCCACTTACACCTCCTCTGGGCCCATCTTTTTCTTTACTGGTCCCACTTGGCTATTCCCACCAACTCATTATTTTTGTCATTTAATGTCTCCCATCTTGTGCTCTGTCACAGACCTGTGCTTTTGTCTTTTCTTTTCCCAGCTCTGGTGAAAGGTCACAATCTGAAACGTTAACTCTGTTCCTTTCCCCACTGATACTGCCTGACTTGCGGAGTATTTCTAGCATTTTTTGTTTTTGTTTCAGACATAGCAAGGACTTGCATTTATGTAACACCTCATGCGTTTTGGATGTTCCCAAGTGTTTCACAGCTCATGAATTACTTTTGAAATTTTATTTTTCTTTTATTTTGTAGGCCAATTTGTGGAAAGTTGCTGTGTGAAAACAGTGCGATAAATAACCAGTTTGATCCATTTTGCTGGTGTCTGAAGGAATTATCAGCAATGACCCCCCCCCCCCCAGTTCAATTAAATATCCAGCAACAATATAGAAGTAAATATAGGCCATTTCCAATTGCAAACCTATTATTTTCAAATCTTTCATGACTTAAAATAGTGCTCCAAGGAGGTCATGGGCCCCTCTGCCTGTCACTGCTGCAGCCAGAGGCTGCCCCGACCCTTCAACAATGTTGGCCAGTTGCTGAGGCCTTTTTTTCCAATTTAAAACTTTTAAAAGTTGCTGAGAGGGCACCTCCATCTTGCAGCAGCCTCTCTTCCCTCATGCCTGAAATTCATTGAGAACCCGCCCACCACCCCTAATTGGACAACAAACTCATGTGCTGGCCGTTATCTGTCTGAATTGGGGAAAGTCACTGCTGGGTGACTGTTGCCATGCAGTGTGGGGTCAGGATCCCCTTTTGACCATAATGTTGGGGTCCCAATCCAACATCCTGCCCTTGAAGTTAAACTTTTAAGATCCTCAACAGAGCAAGGATGAAATTCTCAACAAAACAGTATTTGTATCGCAGTTTTCATTTTCAGTATGATTTCACCCTTTCTAATCCATTTTAGTTTAAAATGCTTTGCAGACAGAAATGTTTTATGTGCAGATAATACTGAGCTGTGTATATTTCTGTGTTGGATTGTGCGTGGACCTGTTTCCTCTTTTTGAGATACAGTGACACTGGCTGGTGTTTGTCAAGTTAGTAAAACTGAAGGCATATGGAATTGGAGGCAACCTATTGACACGGATAGGGAATTGATTAGAATGTCGGAGACAGAGCAGGGATAATGGGTATGTACTAGGCGGTACAGTAAGTAAGAAAGAAGAATTTGCATTTAATAGCACTTCCATGAGCTCAATGTCCGAAAGTGCTTTACAGCCAATTAATACTTTTGAAGTGCAGTATTGTGGGAAAATAGTGTAAATGGGAGCAGAAAGTTATCTTAAATGAGCAGTCAAAACTCTGGCAGATAGAATTCAGTGTGGGAAGTGTAAGGTGTTACTTTAGACCCATGAAAGAGTTCAGATTATTTTCTATATGCTGAGCTGCGAGGAACTGTGGCAGACTAGAGGGGTTTTAGGGTCCATGTACAAAAGAAAATCAATAAAAACTAGTAGACAAGTACAAAAAAAATTTCAAAAGCAAGTTTGATGATGGCCTTTATCCCAGGAGGGCTTGGAATGCAAATGGTAATTCAACTGACTGGGGGTCAATTCAAAATTTCAAAACTGAGAATGATAGATTTCTGTTGGCCAGGGTATTAGAGTTGGGAACCAAGCTGGGCAGATTGAGTTAAGATGCAGATCAACCATGGTCCAATTGAATGGCGGAACAAGCTTGAGGCTGCATGGCCTATGTCTGTTCCTATTTTATTAATGTTCACTTTAGATTTGGGCTTAGCTCTTGTGCTAAGCAATTTGGGAATCCACGTGCTCAATTGAATAAATCCTATGCCAAGCTTTTCATGTCTTCTATTGTGAACTTATTTTTTGTTAGTTCATATAGTTCATACTTTTCCCTTCTGCATTTAGGATGGTCAGACCGAGGCTAACCATTTATGTTTGTCAGGAGTTGCAGCAAGTTCGAGAGCAGCAACAGCAGAAACATGAAAATGGTGATTCTGTGAGCAGTTCTTTCTATGGTGAGTAAATCAATGTCCCACACTGTACTTCACTGAAATTAATTTCATTTGCTGTGCTTTGAGCAGTCTTATCCAGTAGTTTATTAGAAATGGGAAGAATTCATCCCTCCTTTCCCTTGCATGTGCATGTACAACAATACATGCTTATACTCCAAAAGAGGATGCAGAAAGGTTATCTGTGCTGGAAAAGGCAGGTGAAAGGGTTAACTGCATAGCTGCCAAATGTCAAATCCTTGCCCTTTTTAAAATTTATTGTAATCCATTGCATAAGTGACCAGTTAGGGGAAAGGTGAATCGGCTGCTGTTTTTTGCTTCACTCTCTCAGGGCAGGCCCATTCCTGGCTACCAGTGATCCAGCACAGTTCTTGAGAGTCGCAACTCTTTCATGAAGATGCAAAACTGGAGCATTGCATTTTGCTTGTGTGATTATCCTTGTGCTTCTTGACTCGCCTGTTTGAATTTAGAAAGCTCGTTGACTTGCCACGTCAGTTCTCAGCTCTGCTCCATGTTATATTTAGGTTTTTACCACCAATGAGAAGTAGCACTGAGAACGGTCATTTCAAACTGCTAGTGTGAGTAAACCCGACAACCGCAATATAAAAGCTAACTGAAAAATAGAAGAGAGTGAGGGACTGGAGGTGGCAAATGCAGGACAGTTAGCAATATAACCTGTACTATCATGAGGCCACTGTCATTGCTTCCCTACTGAATTCTGCAGAGGAGGTGATTCATTGCTATTGGACAAGACATGTTCTATTAACTTGACACACACAAACACCATCTTCAAAGTGCTTGTGTTTAAAACTACTGTGTCTGGTTGTTTCACTTGGCAGCAGTCTTGATCGAGTCAGAATGTTCTATGTGAGGGCTCCACTTCAGAATTTAACACGGTTTAGGTTGACACTCCAGTGCGACTTTGCAGGTTTGTTGCATTGTTGTGGTAATGTCCTTCTGATAAAGGCTAATGCCCTGGGAACAGGGGTTCAAATCCCACCATGCAGCTGGTGGAATTTAAATTCAATTAATTAATAAATCTGAAATAAAAAGCTAGGCTCAGTATCGGTGACCATGAAACCAGCAGATTGTTGTTTTTAAAAAAAAATCTATCTTGTTCTCTAACGTCCTTTAGGGAATGAAGTCTACTGCCCTTCCTCTGCTGCCTTACATGTGACTCCAGACCCAGAGCAATGTGGTTGACTTTTAAATGACTTCTGAAATAGCCCAGCAAGTCACTCAGTTGAATCAAATTGTACAGAAAAGTCAAATAATCAAACCAGATGGTCCACATGGCATCGACCTAAGTACCAACAATGACAAAGGAACACCCTGCCCGGTCAGCCTTGTGTGGCATGGGGGAGGTTAAACTGGCCAGGCAGTAGGATGGGAAGCTGAGCATAGATTGAGAAGGGAGAAAAGCAGAGCTGGAAATGCAAGGCAGAAAATTAGCAAGAGAGTTTGAAAGGTAGAGCAAAGAAGTGCCATTGTCCTTAATGGTATATACCTAGATGCAAAGAGTATAGTGAATAAGGCATGATATTGACATGTGGATTAATTTTAGCTACAACTAAAACATGGCTTAGTGGGGGGCAGGAATGGCAGCTTAACATTCCTGGTTACAAGGTTTTCCGACAAGATAGAGAGGGGCGAGAATGGAGGTGGGATGGCAATGTTGATTAAAGAAACCATACAACCATGAGAAGGGATGATATGTTAGAGGGATCATTAAATGAGGCTCCCACGATTGAACTAAGGAACATAAAAAGATACAGTCGCACTGCTGGAAGTGAACTAAAGACCCACAAACAATCTGAAAGAAATAGAAGAGCAAAATTGTTGGCTCATTTCTGGACAATATGAAAACAGTAAGGCAACATCAAGAGCTTAATACTGCAGATAGCTTAGATGAGTATAGAAAGTATATGGGGTGGATAGGTTGATAAAGTAGTTAAGATGTGTTATGAACCCTGCGGAGACCAGTAAGTTAAAAGAACTGAAAAATCAAACATAAATTCACCTGTTAATTCATGTTTAATTTATATCCAATTGAAACTATAAGTTACACTTTAAATAGCTGATTCCACAAAGTTAGATCTCACTGGTTTATTGGCAGTTGCCCAGCACATATGGCACCACGTACAGCTCCAAAGTCCTTGACAACTGACTTCCTCAAGTGGAGTTCGACTCCTTTGCCTCACGCAGGATTTGCTCATGAAGTCGTATTTGACAATGGCTTTAACCCATCCGTGTCCCATGGATCTGATTATCTCCAATGAAGCACCCTTCTGCGGAACCTCCTCAGCTCAGTACACGGCAGTCTTGTGGTTTCAGTCCCTTCACCTATCTCAAACAGTGCATCACAGCCAGCCTGTACTGATCTTTGAGCTTTTTGTTTTTCCACCCCCCACCCCCCCCCGCCCCCCAATCAGCCTCTTGTTTCCCCAGCACCCTAAGGCGACAAGCTGATTTCCCAGAAGACCGATGTCACAGCCAACAATCCCAATTTACAACCCCCCTTCCCAGAAACTTTGAAAGTTTTGGTTTCTCTTTCCCTTTGTGGACTATCTTAATAAATAGACTTTGAAACCAAAAGTAGTGCAGGAAACAGCTCTCTCACTACAGATTTCATCACACTTTTCTCCACCCCACCCCCCTTTTTTGAAAAAGAAAGTCTCACCACAGTGAGGGTTTCTTTACAACATTTTCAAAATACAACAAATTCTTAAGCATTTTAACACAATTATTACATACTGCATCAATTCCCCTCACAATGAACAATAACATTCTATTAGCTTTCCTCATTACCTGCTGTACCTGCAGACTAACCTTTTGTGATTCATGCACTAGGACACCCAGATCCCTCTGAATCAGAGTTCTGCAATCTCTCACCATTTAGATAATAAGCTTTTTTATTCTTCCTGCCAAAATGAACAGTTTCACATTTACCCACATTGTGCTCCAATGCGTGCATTTTGCTGCTTGTTTGATTCACTTCCTCTGTCTTCTCAAAAGATCTCCCCTTTCATTTTGCATAATCTTTATAGTTCTTTCATATTCCTCTTTAAAGTGTACTGCAGCTTCATATTCCTTATATTGCTTTTCAAAATCTGCATAGGATGGTGTAATGCTTGGGCCCCGAGACAGCATTCTGTGGGGCCCAAAGATTTTGCAGTTGATTTGGTCTCATCCATCTTGTCGGGAGCAACATCGCTGATTGCTGATGGTCCATCTGGCCTCTTGGTGCAGACTGCTATGAACTGGAACCCAAGTGGATATTCTCGGTCACATCACTTCAGACACCAGACTATCATCAAGGCTTTTTGTTTCTAGTTTCAAAGCTTTCACTTTGTTAAACAAACCCTGAACAGTTCTGCTCAGTTGATAACTCCTGATCCCCATTTTCTTCCACATCTGCATGCTTTTCAATGTCCATGCAGAATGCATTCTTCCCCCTTTTGTACAAGCAGCTCATATTTCCATCAGGCAAAGTCCTCTTTAGTTGTTTTAAGAAATTCATTTGAGGTTATTTCAATGCTCAACTAAGAAGGCTTGATAATCCTTTTTTGTTCACAAATTTTATTAAAGCTTTCCTGTTTTTCCTTATTGCACTGAGCTTGAACTTTTTTTCAATTCAGCTTTGGCAATAACTGCTGCTTCTGATATTTCATTTGCATTCAAGAACAAGTATTTTTTGTCCTGCAGCTCTGTGGTGTTAACACTGGACTCCGCCAACTCGTTTTCTTTCAAAACATGTTTCTTCCTTGTTTTGTCATTGGCTTTGAGTACTATTGCTATCTGCTTTGCCACATCTTGTTCATGCTTTTTCTGCATTTTTAGTTCAAGCTGTTTTAAGGCTTTTCCAACTGCTCTTAATATTTCCTCCTTAGCTTAATGCTCTGTCATTTTTAAACCAGAGAGCAGTGTGTCTAACCCTTCTGACACATCATTAGTAGAAACTTCAATCTAAGCAGCAGATTCGCAAAGAGTAATTGATTTTTTCAAATCACTCACCTTTTTCTGTAAAACGTCAGTCTCAGCAGGCTTTCCTGAAGCCACTGGAGACACCAACACAATCCAAAGCCAAAACAAAAACAAAAATACCTGGAAAAACTCAGCAGGTCTGGCAGCATCTGTGGAGAGGAACACAGTTAACGTTTCGAGTCCGTATGACTCTTCAACAGAACTAAGGAAAAATAGAAGAGAGGTGAAATATAAGCCGGTTTAAGGTGGGGGGGTGGGACAGGTAGAGCTGGATAGAGGGCCAGTGATAGGTGGAGATAACCAAAAGATGTCACAGACAAAAGGACAAAGAGGTGTTGAAGGTGGTGATATTATCTAAAGGAATGTGCTAATTAAGGGTAGAAAGCAGGACGAGCAAGGTACAGATAGCCCTAGTGGGGGTGGGGTGGGGTGGGGGGAAGGGATCGAAAAAGGCTAAAAGGTAGAGATAAAACAATGGATGGAAATACATTTAAAAATAATGGAAATAGGTGGGAAAAGAAAAATCTATATAAATTATTGGAAAAAAAGGGAGGGAGGACAAGGGGGACCCTAGAACACCTTCGGTCTGTCCGCAAGCATGACCCAGACCTCCCTGTCGCTTGCCATTTCAACACTCCACCCTGCTCTCTTTCCCACGTGTCTGTCCTTGGCTTGCTGCATTGTTCCAGTGAAGCTCAACGCAAACTGGAGGAACAGCACCTCATCTTCCGACTAGGCACTTTATAGCCTTCCGGACTGAATATTGAGTTCAACAATTTTAGATCATGAACTCTCTCCTCCATCCCCACCCCCTTTCCGTTTCTTCCCTCTCCTTTTTGTTTTTTCCAATAATTTATATAGATTTTTCTTTTCCCACCTATTTCCATTATTTTTAAATGTATTTCCATCCATTGTTTTATCTCTACCTTTTTGCCTTTTTCGATTCCTTCACCCCACCCCACCCCCACCCCCACAAGGGTGATCTGTACCTTGCTCGTCCTGCTTTCCACCCTTAATAAGCACATTCCTTAGATAATATCACCACCTTCAACACCTCTTTGTCCTTTTGTCTGTGACATCTTTTGGTTATATCCACCTATCACTGGCCCTCTATCCAGCTCTACCTGTCCCACCCCCCCACCTTAAACCAGCTTATATTTCACCCTTTTCTATTTTTCCTTAGTTCTGTTGAAGAGTCATACGGACTCGAAACGTTAACTGTGCTCCTCTCCGCAGATGCTGCCAGACCTGCTGAGTTTTTACAGGTATTTTTGTTTTTGTTTTGGATTTCCAGCATCCGCAGTTTTTTGTTTCTATCCAAAACCAAGTTCATTTCCTAACAAAAAATCCACACCTTCAGTAGGCAAGTCAGGAACAGGACCAGTGACTAGGTCACATTGTAAATTAACTTTATACAAGGGATGGGAAAATAATTTTTTATCAATACCCTATGCCAATACTTTTGTGAGCTGTGAATCGATTCAGTGAACTATCTGGAGGGAAATTCATGTGACTTGCCAACATCAATAACTGTGCTGCCCCGGAATCTCTAAGGTTAACAATTGACTTGCCTGCCTCACTGGACAAAAGTAGTGACGCTTTACCCTCAAATCGAAAATTCCTATAATTTCCTGCACCCTGATGCAGAGCAGGCTCGATGGGCCGAATGGCCTACTCCTCCTATTTCTTATGATCCATTCTATTAATAAATATAGGAGAATGCCCTTTAGGGAAGGAAATCTGCCACCCTTCCCTGGTCTGGCCTATATGTGACTCCAGACCCACAGCAATGTGGTTACTTTTAAATGCCCTCTGAATAAGGGCAATTAGGATGGGCAATGAATGCTGGCCGAGCCAGCGATGCCCACATCCCATGAACTATTTTTTAAAAAAAACTAGCTGCTTGTCATAAGCTTTACCCGTCAGAGGCAGTATTTTTTTTGGAGGGACACTGCGACTCTATAAATGACTTGTTTTGCGACTTCCAACACTCTGCTTCGCATGTCCTTTTTTATGACAAGATTAGCATGCCGGTCCCCTTGAACCAGACTTGCCCTCCGGGCTTTCTCTTTTACTACCCTGACAAGTGCTTGTGTCTTCACCCTGGCCATCTTTCTCAATCGAACCAGATTTCATTATCAAACTTCCTGTCTCTCCAATTTCTCTAGAAATGTCCAAATTGGGGTTTGTCACGAATATGCTTATGCTTGTGATCATAATCATCTGCCATTGCTGCTACTTCCTTTATTTTATGGAGTTTGTTCTTCCAGGTGGGACCTTATTCCCAAAGGGACTTTTTGAATTCTTCCATCGGAATCACTTCCCTCAGGCTCTCAAAGCCTTGTTCAGCCGTTATCGATCTATACCACATTTTGAGTACTCTTTCCTTCTCCCCAGCAAATTCCTCATAGGTCTGACCCTTTTCAAATTCCTGAATTTCTGTCTATAGGCCTCTGGTATCAACTCAGGCATTAAGTCTGTCATAATCAGCTAAGTGCTCTTCTGAAAGATGAGTACACCTCCAAAGCTTTTCCTGTGAAAACACTCAGTAGGAGCAGAGTCCAATCTTCTTGCTACAAAATGGAAATGGCTCACTTTCTTAAATGAAACAAAATACATTTCAACTCCTTCCCTACTAAATTTAGATAGCAAACAAATATTCTTTACCAAATCAAAATGGCGCTGAGTTAACTCTTGGTCATTCTCACCTTTCAGCTCCAATGCACGTGCATGTAACTCGAGCCTTTCTCTTTCTCCTAACCTTTCTCCCTTTCCAGTTTTTCTCCTTTACATTCTTTCTTGCTGTGTTCTTTCTATTCTCTTTGCAATCTCATCCCCTCTATTTCGTATTGTCTTTTTTAATTCATCCATGGGATGTGGGTGTCACTGGCTAAGCCAGCATTTATTGCCCATCCCTAATTGCCCTTGAGAAGGTGGTGGTGAGCTGCCTTCTTGAGCCGCTGCAGTCCATGTGGTGTAGGTACACCCACAATGCTGTTAGGAAGGGAGTTCCAGGATTTTGACCCAGTGACAGTGAAGGTACGGCGATATATTTCCAAGTCAGGATGGTGAGTGACTTGGAGGGGAACTTCCAGGTGGTGGTGTTCCCATGTATCTGCTGTCCTTGTCCTCCTTGATGGTAGTAGTCGTGGGTTTGGAAAGTGCTGTCTAAGGAGCCTTGGTGAGTTCCTGCAGTGCATCTTGTAGATGGTACACACTGCTGCTACTGTGCGTTGGTGGTGGAGGGAGTGAATGTTTGTAGATGTGGTGCCAATCAAGCAGACTGCTTTGTCCTGGATGGTGTAAAGCTTCTTGAGTGTTGCTGGAGCTGCACTTATCCAGGCAAGTGGGGAGTATTCCATCACACTCCTGACTTGTGCCTTGTAGATGGTGGACAGGCTTTGGAGAGTCAGGAGGTGAGTTACTCACTGCAGGATTCCTAGCCTCTGACCTGCTCTTGTAGCCACAGTATTTATATGGCTAGTCCAGTTCAGTTTCTGGTCAATGGTAAGCCCCCCAAGATGTTAATTACTAGTCTAGTGATATTGCCACTACGCCACTGTCTGCCTCCCTTGCTTTATCAAATTCAATTCTGGCTAGTTCTACTTGAGCACTCGTTGGGAACGTCTTTTCTCTCCTTGAGCTTCCAGTGCTGAGCTAATTCTTCAATGATCTCTGCTTTCCTAGCTCTCACCGCATTTTAACTAGCACTTGGATCCCTATTTGACATGGACTTAGTGCAGGAGGGTGGGATTGGTAGTTTTTTGTTGACTGGCACAGACATGATGGGTTGAATGGCCACCTGTGTCATGAATGTTCTGTCATTTTATGAAAATTGGGAGAGCTGTCCCAGAGACTTGAATACCTGACATAGTCATACTCACCAAATCATAGCTTAGAACCAATGTCCCATATCCCTCCATCACCATCGCTGGCTATATTCTGTCCCACTGGCAGGACAGACCCATCAGAAGTGGCAGCACAGTGGTCTACAGTTAGGAGGGAGATAGCCTGGGAGTCCTCAATATTGACTCTAGACCGCCATGAAGTCTCATGGCATCAAATCAAACATGGGCAAGGAAACCTCCTGCTGATTGCCACCTACTGCCCTTCCTCGGCTGATGAATCAACACACTTCCACATTGAACATCACTTGGAAAAAGCACTAAGGACAGAAAGGGCATAGAACAGACTCTTGGTGAGAGACTTCAATACCTATCACCGAGTGGCTCAGTTGTACTTCTACTGGTACCTAGCTGGCTGAGTCTTGAAGGGTATATCTGCCAGACTGGGTGAGAAAACCAGCAAGAGTAAAAAACCTATTTAGGAACACAGGAGCAGGAGTAGGCCATTTGGCCCCTCGAGCCTGCTCTGCCATTCAGCTAGATTGATTCAACAGGCTGATTTTTTTTTTATTCATGGGATGTGGGCATCGCTGGCTAGGCCAGCATTTATTGCCCATCCCTAATTGCCCTTAGCTTGCTGGGCCATTTCAGAGGGCATTTAAGAGTCAACCACATTGCTGTGGGTCTGGAGTCACATGTAGGCCAGACCAGGTAAGGACGGCAGATTTCCTTCTCTAAAGGATATTAGTGAACCAAACGGGTTTTTACAACAATCGACAACGTTTTCACGGTCATCATTAGACTTTTAATTCTAGATTTTTATTGAATTCAAATTCCACCAATTACTGTGGTGGGATTTGAACCCGTGTACCCAGAACATTACCCTGGGCTTCTGGATTACTAGTCCAGTGACAATACTACTATACCATCGCCATTTTCCCACACTATCCCCACATCCCTTGATGACTTCAATATCTAGAAATCTGTTGATTTCTGTCTTGAACATACTCCAATGATTGACTTCCACAGCCCTAAGGGTAGAGAATTTCAAAGATTCACCACGCTCTGAATGAAGAAATTTCTCCTCACTTCCATCCTAAATGGCCTACCCCACCCCACCCCAGGTGACACCTACTCCCTGCATCTACTCTGTCACGTCCTGTAAGAATTTTGTACACTTCAATGAGACCACCTTCTTCTGAACTCTAGAGAACACAGGCCCAGTCTCCTCAATCCCTCCTCAGGACAATCCCACCATCCCAGGGATCAGCCTAGTGAATCCCTGTTGCACACCCTCTATGTCAAGTATATCCTTCCTTAGATAAGGAGACCAAAACTGTACACAATACTCCAGGTGAGGTCTCACCTGCTCTATACAACTGCAGCAAGACATCTTTACTCCTGTACTCAAATCCTCTTGTAATAAAGACCAACATACCACTTGCCTTCCTAATTGCTTGCTGCACCTGCGTGTTAGCTTTGAGTGACCTATGTACAAGGACACCCAGGTCCTTTGGACATCAACACTTCCCAATCTCTCACCATTTAAGAAATACTCTGCATCTCTGTTCCTCCTATCAAAGAGGATAACCTCACACTTATTCACATTATGTTCCATCTGCCATGTTCTTGCCCATTCACTTAGCCTAACTCCCCTTGGAGCCTCCTTACATCCTCCTCACAACTCACATTCCCACCTTGTGTTGTCAGCAAACTTGGAAATATTACACGCAAACACAAAGGCAAAATACAGCGGATGCTGGAAATCTGAAACAAAAACAGAAAATGCTGGAAAAACTCAGCAGGTCTGACAGCATCTGTGGAGAGAAAGACAGAGTTAATGTTTCAAGTCCGTATGACTCTTCTTCAGAGCCAAAGAGAAGTAAAAATGTGATGAAATATATACTGTTTAAGGGGGGGTGGGACAGGTGAAGCTGGATAGAGGGCCAGTTATAGGTGGAGGCAAAGGTGAGATTGACAAAGATGTCATAAACAAAAGGTCGAAGGGGTGTTAATGGTGGTGATCCCATAAATACAAGGTCGGGGGGGTGTTAATGGTGGTGGTGGTTGGAAATATTACATTTGATCTCCACATCCAAATCACCAATATAGATTGTGAATAGCTGGGGCCCAAGCACTGATCCCTGCGGTACCCCACTAGTCACCACCTGCCAACCAGAGAATGACCCATTTATTCCTACTGTTTTCTGTCTGTTAACTAATTCTCAATCCATGCCAGTATATTACCTGCAATCCCACATGCTCCAATTTTGTTTACTAACCTCTTCTGTGGGACCTTTTCGAAAGCCTCCTGAAAGTACAAACATATATCCCTTATCTATCCTGCTAATTAATCTTCAAAAAACTCCCAACAGGTTTGTCAAACATAAATTCCCTTCCCTAAACCCGTGTTGACTCTGCCCAATCAGATCATTATTTTCTAAGTGTTCAGTTATCACATCCTTTATAATAGACTGTAATATACCACCAATGCGGTCTCCTCTACATTGGAGAGACCAAACGCAGACTGGGTGACCGCTTTGCGGAACACCTTCGGTCTGTCCGCAAGCATGACCCAGACCTCCCTGTCGCTTGCCATTTCAACACACCACCCTGCTCTCATGCCCACATGTCTGTCCTTGGCTTGCTGCATTGTTCCAGTGAAGCTCAACGCAAACTGGAGGAACAGCACCTCATCTTCCGACTAGGCACTTTACAGCCTTCCGGACTGAATATTGAATTCAACAACTTTAGATCATGAACTTTCTCCTCCTTCCCCACCCCCTTTCCGATCCCCCTTTTTCTAATTATTTATATTTTTTAAACATATTTTTCTTTTCCCACCTATTTCCATTATTTTTAAATGTATTTCCATCCATTGCTTCATCTCCAACTTTTAGCCTATTTCGATCCCTTCCCCCCACCCCACCCCCACTAGGGCTATCTGTCACTTGCTCGTCCTGCTTTCTACCCTTAATGCACATTCCTTAGCTAATATCACCACCGTCAACACCCCTTTGTCCTTTTGTCTATGACATCTTTGGCAATCTCTTCTTTGCCTCCACCTATATCACTGACCCGCTGTCCAGCTCTACCTGTCCCACCTCCCTCAACCAGCTTATATTTCACCTCATTTCTATTTTTTTTTAGTTCTGATGAAGAGTCATACGGACTCGAAACGTTAACTGTGTTCCTCTCCGCAGATGCTGTCAGACCTGCTGAGTTTTTCCAGCTATTTTTGTTTCAGATTTCCAGCACCCGCAATATTTGGCTTTTATCCTTTATAATAGAGTCTAGCATTTCCCCTACTATCCCCTCCCTTCCACTTCCTGATTTACAGCTATTTCTGGGATGTTACTTGTATCCTCTACAGTGAAGACCGAAGTAAAAAATCTGTTTAATTCATCCGCCAACACCCTACTTTCCATTATCAATTCCCCAGACACACACACTATGGGACCAACGCTCACTTTGTTAACTCTTTTCTTATTTAAATATTAAATAGAAACTCTTACTATCCGTCTTTATATTACCAGCTAGCTTTCTCTCTTACTCTAACCTTTCCCCCCTTATTAATCTTTCAGTCATTCTTTGCTGTTCTTTATATTCTTTCCAATCTTATGATCTACCACCCGCCTTTGTGTAATTATATTCTTTTTCTTTAAGTTTGATACTATCTAACTTCTTTAGTTAACTACGGACGGTGGGCCCTTCCCCTGGAATTTTTCTTTCTCATTGTAACATATATGTTCTGTGTATTCTGAAATATCCCTTTAAATGTCTGCCACTGAACTCTGCTAACTTATCCCTTAACCTCATTTGCCAGTTCACTTTAGCTAGCTCTGCTTTCATGCCCTCATAATTGCCCTGATTTAAGTTTAAAATACTAGTCTTGGACACACTCGTTTCTCCCTCAAACTGAATGTAAAGTTCAATCATATTATGATCGCTGCTACCTAGGGGTGCCTTCACTAGGAGGTTATCAATGAATCCTATCTCGTTGCTCAATACCAGGCCTGGCATAGCCTGCTCTCTGGTTGGCTCCAAAACGTGCTGTTCTAAGAAACTAGCCTGAAAGCATTCTGTGAACTCTTCATCTAGGCTACTTTTGCCCACCTGATTTTTCCAGTCCTTATGTGGATTAAAATCCCCCATGATCATTGTGGTACCTTTCTGGCAAGCTCCCATTATCTTTTTTTACACTCTGTCCTACTGTGTAGTTGCAATTAGGGGGCCTGTACACCACTCCCACAAGTGATTTCTTGCCTTTATCATTCCCTATCTCAACCCAAACCGCTTCTACATCCTGGTTTCCTGAACTTAGGTCATCCCTCTCTAATGTGCTAATACCATCATTAATTAACAGAGCCACCTCTCCACCTTTTCCTAACTTTCTGTCCTTCCTAAATGTCATGTACCCTTCAATATTCAGGTCCCAATCTATGTCATCCTGTAGTCATGTCTCTGTAATGGCTATCAGATCATGCTCATTTATTTCTATTTGCGCCATCAGTTCACCTGTTTTGTTTTGAATGCTACACTCATTTAGATACAGAGCCTTTAGTAAGACTAAGTGTTTGTTTAGTTTCTCTGCTATTTTTGTATCCCCCACTATAATTTCTCCTGCCTGTGCCTGTAGTAAGCCCACCTTTGTTTTTGCTAATCTTTTCCTTTTTATACACCGGTAGAAGCTTTGACAGTCTGTTTTGATGTTTCTTGCTAGTTTACTCACATATTCTATTTTCCCTTTTATCAGTTTCTTGGTTGTCTCTGAATTCTAAAACACTCCCATTCCTCAGGCTTACTACTTTATTGGCAACTTGATAAGCCTCTTCCTTTGATCTAATACCATCTCTAGTTAGCTACGGTTAGATCACTTCCCTGTTTGGGTTTTTGTGCTTCAAAGGAATGAATATTTGTTGTAAACTATGTATTAATTCTTCAAATGCTGGCCATTGCCTGTCTACCAACATACCTTTTAATGTAGCTTCCCAATCTACCACAGCCAATTTGGCCTTCATACCTTTGTAGTTTCTTTTATTTAGATTCAAGACCCTAGTTTTGGAATGAACTACATCACTTTCAAATTCAAATGTAAAATTCTATCATATTATGGTCACTCTTCCCTAAAGGCTCCTTTACAACAAGATTAATTAGCCCTTTCTCATTGCACAATACTAAATCTAAAATAGCCCGCTCTCCAGTGGGTTCCTCAACAAACTGTTCTAGGAAACCATCTTGTATATATTCCAGCAATTCGTCCTCCATAGCATTAGTGCTAATTAGGTTTACCCAGTCTATCTGTAGATTGAAGCCCCCCCATGATTACTCTATTACCCTTGTTACATGCACCTCTAATTTCCTGGTTTACCCCATGCCCTATATGACCACTACTGTTGGCTTATAAATAGCTCCCAACAATGTGTCCTGCCCCTTGCTGTTTCTTAGCTCCACCCAAACTGATTCTACATCATGTTCTTCCAATGTAAGATCCTATCTCACTAAGGTACTGATCTCATTCTTTATTAGCAGTGCTACCCCACCTCCTTTTCCTTTTTGTTTATCCTTCCTAAATGTCGAATATCCTTGAATATTCAGTTCCCAGTTTTGGTCACCCTGCAGCTATGCCTCCGTGATGGCAATTAGATCATACCCATTTACTTCTATTTGTCCTGTCAATTCGTCTACCTTTTTGTGAATGCATTCAGATAGAGTGCCTTTAATTTTGCCTTTTTAACATGTTTCCATATTTTTACCCGATTTGATGCTGGCCTTTGTTTCTACTGCCTTCCAATTGGACTTACTACTTTCTACCTACCATTGCCAGCTTTGTTTCTCTCCTATCTGAAATCCCTCTCCAGTTCTCAACCCCTTGCCAAGCTAGTTTAAAACCTCCCCACCTCCCTGCGAGGATATTCATCCTGGTCCTATTCAGGTGTAATCTGTCCTTCTAGTACAGGTACCACCTGCTCCAGAACTAGTCCCAACTCCTCAGAAATCTAAAGCCCTCCCTCCTGCACCATCTGCCCAGCCGCAAGTTAATTTGCTCTATCTTCCTAATTCTGTACTCAATAGCACGTGGCACTGGGAGTAATCCTGAGATTCCTGCCTTTGAATTCCTGCTCTTTAATCTCCAGCCTAGTTCTCTCAAATCTGCTTTCAGGACCTCATCCCACTTTCTATCGATATCATTTGTACTGAAGAATGCCCTGCAGCCACTTGGTGACACCTTTGACCCTGGCACCAGGGAGGCGCAGTACCATCCTGGCGTCACGTCTACAGCCGCAGAAACGCCTGGCTGTTCCCCTAACTATTGAATCTCCTACCATTATAGCTCTTCCACTCTTCTTCATCCCTTCTTGTGCAGCTGAACCACCTGTGGTGCATAGGCTTGGCTCTGGCTGCACTCCCCTGAGGAACCATCACCCTTACCAGTGTCTAAAACGGAAAACCGGTTAGTGAGCAAGCTGGACTCGGGACTCCTGTACTACCTGCCTGGCACTCCCACTGTCTGGTGGTCACCCATTCCTTCTCTGCCTGTGCTCACTTAACCTTCAGTGTGACCACCTCCTTAAACATGCTATCCACATAGTTCTCAGCCTCGCTGATGTGCCACAGTGACTCCAGCCGTTGCTCAAGTTCTAAGAGCTGGAGATGAAAGTTTCTGCAGCTGGTAATACTTCCTGTACATGTAGTTATTTAGGCTAACTGATCTCTCTCACCAGTCTACCTCAGGGATGCATCTGCCCATGACAGAATTGGTAGGTGTGAGCATCACACGATCTTGTGGAGACATGGACCCCTTTTCGCATTGAGGATACCCGCCATCATGTTGTGTGGCACTACTATTGTGCTAAATGAGATAAATTCAGAACAGATCTAGCAACTCCAGACTGGGCATCCATGAGGCACTGTGGGCCATTAGTAGCAGCAGAATTGTACTCGAACGCAATCTGTAACCTCATGGCCCGACACATCCCCCACTCTACCACTGCCATCAAGCTAGAGGGCCAACCCTGGTTCAGTGAGAATGGCAGGAGCAACAGCAGGCATACCTGAAAATGGGGTGACAACACAGAAGCAGCATGTTATATACAGAGCTAAGTGATCCCACAGCCAGTAGATCAGACCAAAGCTCTGCAGTACTGTCAATTCCAGTCATGGATGATGGTGGCCGATTAAACAACTGACTGGAGGAAGTGGCTCCACGAACACCCCCATCTTCAATTCTGGGGGAGACCAGCACATCAGTGTAAAATAGAAGGCTGAAGCATTGCAACAATCTCCAGCCAGAAGTGCCGAGTGGATGATCCATCTCTGCCTCCTCTGGAGGTCCCCAGCATCACAGATGTGTTATGATCCCAGCTGCGGTTACCCCTGGACAAGCCTGATTCCAGAATTGAACCCAGCTTGATAGGTCCTAACTTTTATTTGTTTGTTTAGATACGTGGAGTGTAGCTACTGAACAGAAGCACAGGGGTCAACTGATGAACTTTTAACAAAAGAATAAATCATTTATTCAACAACAAAAGATGAACTACATTACAATACTCCTTCACCCACAACTATACCTTTACAGATGTATACAGATTTTCAAGGATAGCACAAGTAACAAAAGCTATCTTATACCTTAATGTTCACAGTAAATGCACAGTCCATGCAAACCAATAGACACCCTGTGGTCAGACACACCACACTCTGAAACCAAGTGACAGATGCCACCTCTACCAGATGCTATGGATCTCTCCTCAACTCCCCTCAGATACTTGTCACACCATGAGCCAACCAGTCTCACTAAACTTCACCTTTCATACAAGGGTTTCCAATCTCCACTCTCCAAGAACTCGCTTTGGAATCTTCTCACAACCCTATGCTTTTTCTCCGACGCCTCCTGTAAGCGTTCAGTTCCATGGTTTCGAACCCTCCTGATGTTTCTCTCCCCTGGGTCACATCATGCATTCAAGCTTTCTTCCACACACACAGCTGCCAACAGTAAAGCACTGCTTCACATGCCCATAGCAAAGAGTTACAGACCTTCAATTGTCTCTATGAACCTTTTGACCTCTTGCAAGCTGTTCTCATTTTAAATCTGCTCTCTGCAGCTTTTGTCTCTTTAAATCTGAAGCTTGGAGCCTTTCTCTCTGCCCCTCACTCTTAACTTCATTAACGGGACTACTTGCTGTGCGTGGTGGTTGCAGGTCTTGCCGAATTCAACAACAAGGTGCAAAAATGTGTCCAGTTCTGGCTGGGCCATGTATAGACTGTACATGGATACGATAAGAAGAAGATTAACAGGACCCTTTTGTGTGGGAATGGTTTTAAACATGCAGCCTTAATTGTTTTGCTGCAATTTGCTGAAAAATCAGGCTTGAGGTCAAGTGCCCCATTTTCTGACCCATGCCCTTAGTCATCAAGACCCTATGCTGTGGGTGGAGCCTCAGAAAAATATATTTATTGTGCTTTCCACCTAGAGATGGTAGGAAAATGGACCATGGAAGCAGCAGGTGGGGGAGGGTTTGTGATTTGTAAATTTTGGCACAAGGTCCTCTAAAAGGAATCTGGATAACTGGGAACATTTGGTAACTGGAATATCTGAGAACTGACTGTGCCTGTTGCCGTGGTTTGTCTGCATTCCAAATGAGGGGATCCGGAAATGGAGTCTGGACTGCTGTTACACACTTTCAGATCATCAGCCCCACCCCTTCATCATCTAGCCACTCAACAGTCGCCTGTCTCAGCTGTCCACAGCCTTGAAGGAAACGATTTAGTGAAGGCATTATAAGGCAAATGTAATCATGCAATATGTTAATGTTTTTGTTTTGTTTCAAAAGCTTATTTTGGGTATGAGAAATGGAAGCTGGTGGGTAGGGTGGATATTCTGGATTTGTTGTTTTCATAATTCTGTCATTGTTTTCTTGCAGTTTTCAGGCTGCACCCTGAATTTTGGTTGATATGTTCTGTACTTTAATTCTGATAACTGTCAAGTGGTTGATCAGTTCTAGATGGCTGTACTGGGTTGACTGGGGAAAAGGTTAATTCTCTCTACTTATACAGGTGTCGGGGGTGGGGGATAGTTGGACATCATTTTGCAATCTCCATATTTATGTTCTCTGAAATCTCGAATTAGTAAGTATGGATTTATCACAAGGAGCAGCTGAGAAACCAGAGGATAAATTCACAAGTCTCATGCATCAAGGAGGTATAATCAAAGAGAGTATGGACCACAGTTGGCTGTAACACTGCAAGGCTGATAGTGCATCTGCTGACTGACAGGAAATTGTCAATGTTTTCTTTAGTGATATACGTCATTATTTACTGTGTATGTTGTGGTTAAATGTAAATGAGAAAAGATAAATATTGAAGTCTGCTAATAGCAAAAATGTCAGTTTAAAACTGCAACCCTTAATTAGTGCATTCTTCTGTTTCAGTGTACCACGCAATTTATTTTGAAGAATTAACAGCAATTGAAATGACCGAGAAGATAGCTCAACTTTTCAATATTTCTCCTCGTCAAATCCATCAGATCTACAAACAGGGACCCACGGGTATTCACGTGCTTGTGAGTGATGAGGTAAATACCGAAGGAGTTATGATGAAAATAATAGTGATACCGATGGAGTGCCTAACCCTCCAGTGTAACTTAACTTGATTTTGATCTTGGGAAGCCATATGCTTGGAGCACATAGGATTTCCTAAGATTGAGAAGTGGAGGAAAACCAATTTGGGGATTATCAAGCTTGTATACATGGCAACTCTCAGGTTGCATATTGCCTAGAATGCTACAGCACCAGTATGTGATAAATATCATACAGCACAAATCAGCTTGGCTTCCCACGTAAGAGGAGACTGGAACCTGGGCAGGTAAACAACAGAATAATCTCACTGACTTTTCAACTGAGGGCAGTAAAGCTGCATATAAAGCATTTATAGACCATATGAACAATTTAGTATGCAGACCTAGCCTATATCAACAAGCAGGAGGATACTCACTTGAGATTCACTCTGGCCTGTTGCTGCCTCAATCACAAGTTAATACTCAGTGCTCAATACTTAGCTGGGGTAGGCACAAATTGCATACACTCTCAATCATCCCACAATTCACCCTGATGAATGGAAGATCCTTCTTAAATAATTGAAGAAATATTGACAGCATTTGTAGGTGCCAGGATAGACCGGTTTGCCTCCCTAGATGAGCAGCAGTTCACATTCTTGCTCTAGGCTGGATAACCCTTCCTCCAAGGACATGAAGATTTATTAACATGTTTTCTTAATTTTCCTTGACTACAAAAGATGCAAAAATGATCCTGGTTGGCCTGCTTGTTGGCTTCACAAACAGCAATTCTCTGACAAGGTCGAGGAAGGATTCTGTTACCTTTCTGGTTGAGAGGTTTGCTGTTGCATGCAAGATGTTCCAGTTGATGACCTGATTATGAAAAGGCAATCATTAGTTTATGATCTCCTTCCTTGCTGGGAGATAATTTGATTAGTTTCTGCAGGGCATTACAACAGTGCCTACACTTTTAAAAGTACTTCATTGGCTGAAAAGCACTTTGAGACATCTGGTGGTCATGAAAGGTGCCGTTTATTCGAGTCTTTCTTTTTTAATGGTAGACGAGTCAGTTAGTCCTATCCTGTGCTGTCCTCTATTATGGAGTATCTCCAGTGTCTCTGACACTAGTTCTGTTAAGGTCCATGTTCACACTATTTCAGTATTCCATGAGCTGTTTAAATTTGGCTCATTGAGGATCATAAGCTGGTGTCCTCTATTGTGAGAGCTCTTTGGAAGTTGTCCACAGTTAAGCGCAGTTAAGCCTTCATTGATTCTCATTTAACCTTGCAAGTTAATGCACCCATCATTCAAATGCCTTTTTAAAAAAACACTGAAATCACAAAACATTTTGCCTTGCTGTTGTTAACCTCCAAGCCTGTGCAGATCAGTATATTTGCTATGGCATTTTGATGGAAAGATCCTTAGACCTTGTACACAAGACCATTTCCCAGTTTAATTTGCATCCTTCCATGTCCTAAGTTCTGTTCTTGATACCTTCTGTTCTATAGCTACACGTCACCTGGTAAACATGGTTCAGTTTCCATGCATATGCAGCTTTCTCTGCCACCATCTCCTCTTCATGACTGCTGCTGTACTGTACAGCTGTTTTTATATGAAGTCATAGATGAGTCTCAGGTTTTTTTCTACAGCTCAAAGGCAGCAGAACCAAAGTCATTCGCAACTTGATTCCATCCGTCCTTTTGGCTGTTCTGAGGCTGAGCCAGATGGTGTGTAATAGTTGATGTCTGACCCTGAGCTTAGCTTCTTAAGCTTCATCACCGACCCATATAACCCACAAACACCACCTATTTTTGTCTTCACAATTTCACACACACCCCTGTCTTATATGCACCTATCTTGTCCTACCCCCCACTGCGTCAGACAGCTTCAACTTTGTCATTTACAGGCTCAACTTTTCCTATTGTTTCATTGCTGATACCCTGAACTTCACATAAATTACATCTCGGCTCGAACTCAGCTGCTTGCATCCCATCCATCCGAACATACAAATTAGGAGCAGGAGTAGACCATTCGGCCCCTTCAGCCTGCTCTGCCATTCATTGAGATCATGGTTGATCTGATTGTAACCTTCCTCCTACCCCAATAACCTTTCATCCCCTTGTTTATCAAGAATCTATCTACCTCTGCCTGAAATAGATTTATTAATTTTCCACGCACCTATTCTCCCCATCTTGAACCTCCACTGCCTTTTTGTTCCAGTACATTGATTTCAAAATCCTCATCCTCATTCTCATTTGTAAATTGTTCAAAGAAACATGAGATCATTTGCCCCTTAAGCCACTTCCAGCATTCAGTGAGAACATGGTTGATCTACAGCCTAACTCCATACACCCACTTTTGCCCCATATCTTAGATTTTTGTTAACCAAAGGTATTATCAATCTCAGATTTAAAATGAACAATTGATGCATCAGTTGCCGTTTTGAGAAAGAAAATTCCAAACTGCTATCATCCTTTACATGTAAAACTTTTCTAATTTTACTCCTGATTCTCTGCGATCTCCTTTAGCACTGTATCTTAGCTTACGTTTTTACACCACCAATTCACTCCACTATACTTATCTCCCACACAGCTGCTCCACTGGTGGCAAAGCCTTTAGTAGTTATGCCCCTACTTGCTAGAATTCTTCCAATTTGCTGCATCTTTCCTAATCTTCAAAAACTCTGATTACCACCTGTAACTTAGTTTCCTTAACGCTTGGCTGTTTACTCATTGTTCTGATGCAAGTCAGTACTAGGATACGATTTCCACTATGTTAATGTTTGTAGAACTTGGTCACACAAAGCAACTTATGAAACCTTGACCGGTTTCCTGTGCTTCAAAGACCCAAACAGCAGATCCCCAATATAAGAACATAAGAAATAGAAGCAGAAGTAGATCGAGCGACTCCTCGAGCCTGCTCCACCATTCAGTACAATCATGACTGATTATCAGCCCTAATTCCACTTTCCCACCCACTCCCCTTACCCTTGATTTCCTGAGGGGCCAAAAATCTGTCTATCAGCCTGAAATATGTTTTGACAGTGGAGCATCCACAACACTCTGGGGCATAGAAATTGAAAGATTTTCAACCCTTTGAGTGAAGAAATTTCTCCTCATCTCAGAAAAGATTGATTGGCCCCTCATACTCAGGCTTCTCCTGTGTACTAGATTTCCCAACCTGGGAAAGCAACCTCTTAAGTCTACCCTATCGAGTTCTTCCAGAATACGAATGAATGGTTAAGGGCAACCTACCAGGGAAGAAACTCAGTGGGTGCAATTTTTTATTAGTCATTCATGGTTGTGAGGCCAGCCTTTATTGTCCATCAACAACAACTTGTAACGCCTTTAATGTAATAAGATATCCCAAGGTGCTTTACAGGAGCATTATGCACCTTGAGAAGGTGATAGTGAGCTGCCTTCTTGAACCGCTGCAGTCCATGTGGTGTAGGTACACCCACAGTGCTGTTAGGGAGGGAGTTCCAGGATTTTGACCCAGTGACAGTGAAGGAACGGTGATATATTTCCAAGTCAGGATGGTGAGTGACTTGGAGGGGAACTTCCAGGTGGTGGTGTTCCCATGTGTCTGCTGCCCTTGACCTTCTAGATGGTAGAGGTCTTGGGTTTGGAAGGTGCTGTCTAAGGAGCCTTGGTGAATTCCTGCAGTGCATCTTGTAGATGGTACCCACTGCTGCCACTGTGCGTCGGTGGTAGAGGGAGCGAATGTTTGTTTATTCTTTCATGGGTTGTGGGCATCATTGGCAAGGCCAGCATTGTTGCCCATCCCTAATTGCCCTTGGCTTGCTGGGCCATTTCAGAGGGCATTTAAGAGTCAACCACATTGCTGTGGGTCTGGAGTCACATGTAGGAGAAGACCAGGTAAGGATGGCAGATTTCCTTCCCTAAAGGGCATTAGTGAACCAGATGGATTTTTATGATAGTTTAATGGTCATCATTACTAAGACTAGCTTTATAATTCCAGAATTTTATTTTTATTAATTTAATTTAATTTCCACCAACTGCTGTGGTGGGATTTGAACCCGATTCCCCAGAGCATTAGTCTGGATTACTAGTCCAGTGACATTGCCACTATTTCACCATCTCCCTATAATGTTTAAGGTGGTGGCTGGGGTGTCAATCCATCAGGGCTGCTTTGTCCTGGATGGTGTTGAGCTTCTTGAGTGTTGTTGGAGCTGCACTCACCCAAGCAAGTGGGGCGTATTCCATCACACTCCTGACCTGACCTGTGCCTTGTAGATGGTGGACAGGCTTTGGGGAGTCAGGAGGTGAGTTACTCATCGCCGGATTCCCAGCATCTGGCCTGCTCTTGTAGCCACAGTATTTATATGGCTAGTCCAGTTCAGTTTCTGGTCAGTGGTAACCCCCCCCACCGGATGTTGATAGTGAGGGATTCAGTGGTGGTAATGCCATTGAATGTCAAGGAGAGATGGTTAGATCCTATCTTGTTGGAGATGATCGTTGCCTGGCACTTGTGGTATGAATGTTAATTACCAATCAGTCTAAGCCTGAATGTTGTCCGGGTCTTGCTGCATGCTAGCTAGCATGGGCTGCTTCAGTATCCAAGGAGTTAATGAAACTGAGCACTGTGCAATCATCAGCGAACATCCCCACTTCTGACCTTATGATGGAAGGAAGGTCATTGATGAAGCAGCTGAAGATGGTTGGGCCTAGGACACTACCCTGAGGAACTCCTGCAGTGATGTCCTGGGGCTGAGATGACTGACCTTCAACAACCACAACCATCTTCCTTTGTGCTAGGTATGACTAGAGTTTTCCCCCTGATTCCCACTGACTCTACTTTTGCTGGGGCTCCTTGATGAGTTCAGCTCTTTTGTCCATGTTTGGATCAAGCCTGTAATGTCAGTTGCTGAGTGATCCTAGCAGAATCCAAACTGAGCATCAGTCAGCAGGTTATTGTTATTATCAAGTGCTGCTTGTTAGCGCTGTCATCGACCCCTTCCATCTCTTTACCGATGGTGATTGATTGAGAGTAGACTGATCAGGTGGTAATTGGCCAGATTGGATTTGTCCTACTTTATCTAGGTAGAATTATTCCATTTGTTCTATCCTTAGGATATTTCTTAGACATGTGGCATCTCATCAAATTCTAATTGATAACATGTACATACATCGTTGTCACAATCCTCACATGTACTACATGTTGCTATCTGCATTTAAACTGCAGTATATAGTACCTTTGTCAGATCAACCTGAATGGTCTGAAGGCAGAGACAGAGACCTCCACCTCCGAAATTAATGCTTTGATATGCGACAGTCTGTGGGGGATATGAAATGTACTCATGTGGATCCTGCACATTCACCATCCTATTCTTGAATAGTACTATGATTTATGGAATGGTTAATGGTTAGTTTCAGTTTCAGTTCTCAACTATTTACAATTTACATCAATGATTTGGATGAAGGGACCGAATATATGGTTGCTAAATTTGCCGATGACACCAAGAGAGATAGGAAAGTAAGTTGTCAAGAGAAGGTGGAGAGTCTGCAAAGGGATATAGACAGGTTAAGTGAGTGGGCATAAATTTGGCAGATGGAGTATAATGTGAACTTGTCCACTTTGGCAGGAAGAATAGAAAAGCAGCATATTATTTAAATGCTGAGAGGTTGCAGAATTCAGTGATACCGAGGGATCTGGCTGTCCTGGTACATGAATCACAAAAAGTTAGTCTGCAGGTACAGCAAGTGATTAGGAAGGGGAATGGAATGTTGGGATTTACTGCAAGGGGAATGGAGCATAAAAGCAGAGATGTTTTGTTACAGTTGTACAGTGTATTGGTGAGACCACATAGAAACTAGGAGCAGGGAATAGGCCATTCGGCTCTTCGAGCCTGCTCCACCATTCATTATGATCATGGCTGATCATCCAACTCAATAGCCTGTTCCCGCTTTCTCCCCCATACCCTTTGATCCCTTTCGCCCCAAGAGCTATATCTAACTCCTTGAAAACATACAATGTTTTGGCCTCAACTACTTTCTGTGGTAGCGAATTCCACAGGCTCACCACTCTCTGGGTGAAGAAATTTCTCCTCATCTCAGCCCTAAATGGTCTACCCCATATCCTCAGACTGTGACCCCTGGTTCTGGACTCCCCCAACATTGGGAACATCCTTCCTGCATCTAGCCTGCCTAGTCCTGTTAGAATTTTATAGGTTTCTGAGAGATTCCCCCCTTATTCTTCTGAACTCCAGAGAATACAACCAACTCAATCTCTCCTCATATGTCAGTCCCGCCATCCCAGGAATCAGTCGGGTAAACATTCACTTCACTCCCTCTATTAGCAAGTACATCCTTCCTCAGATAAGGAGACCAAAACTGCACACAATATTCCAGGTGTGGTCTCACCAAGGCCTTGTATAATTGCAGCAAGATATCCCTGCTCCTGTACTCGAATCCTCTGGCTATGAAGGCCAACATACCATTTACCTTCTTTACCGCCTGCTGCACCTGCGTGCTTACCTTCAGCGACTGGTGTACGAGGACACCCAGGTCTCGTTGCACATTCCCCTCTCTCAATTTATAGCCATTCAGATAACCTGCCTTCCTGTTTTTGCTACCAAAGTGGATAACCTCACACTTATCCACATTACACTGCATCTGCCATGCATTTACCCACTCACTCAGCTTATCCAAATCACACTGAAGCATCTCTGCATCCTCCTCACAGCTCACCCTCCCACCCAGCTTTGTGTCATCTGCAAATTTGGAGATATTACATATAGTTCCCTCATCTAAATCATTAATATATATTGTGAATAGCTGGGGTCCCAGGACTGATCCCTGAGGTATCCCACTAGTCATTGCCTGCCATTCGGAAAAAGATCCGTTTATTCCTACTCTTTGTTTCCTGTCTGCCAACCAGTTTTCTATCCATCTCAATACACTACCCCCAATCCCATGCACTTTAATTTTACACACTATTCTCTTATGCGGGACTTTGTTGAAAGCCTTCTGAAAGTCCAAATAAATTACATCCACTGGCTCCCCCTCATCAACTTCCCCGAAAAAACTCAGCAGGTCTGGCAGCATCTGCGGAGAGGAACACAGTTAACGTTTCGAGTCCGAATATCCCTTCAACAGAACTAAGTAAAAATAGAAGAGAGGTGAAATATAAGCTGGTTTAAGGCGGGGGGTGGGACAGGAAGAGCTGGATAGAGGGCCACTGATAGGTGGAGATAACCAAAAGATGTCATAGACAAAACGACAAAGAGGTGTTGAAGGTGGTGATATTATCTAAGGAATGTGCTAATTAAGGGTAGAAAGCAGGACAAACAAGGTATAGATAGCCCTAGTGGGGGTGGGGTGGGGTGGAGGAATCGAAAAAGGCTAAAAGGTAGAGATGAAACAATGGATGGAAATACATTTAAAAATAATGGAAATAGGTGGGAAAAGAAAAATCTATATAAATTATTGGAAATTCTAGGGTCCCCCTTGTCCTCACTTATCACCCCACCAGCCTCCGCATTCAAAGGATCATCCGCCGCCATTTCTGCCAACTCCAGCATGATGCCACCACCAAACGCATCTTCCCTTCACCCACCCCGGCGGCATTCCGTAGGCTGTAAAGTGCCTAGTCGGAAGATGAGGTGCTGTTCCTCCAGTTTGCGTTGGGCTTCACTGGAACAATGCAGCAAGCCAAGGATGGACATGTGGGCAAGAGAGCAGGGTGGAGTGTTAAAATGGCAAGCGACAGGGAGGTTTGGGTCATTCTTGCGGACAGACCGCAGGTGTTCTGCAAAGCGGTCGCCCAGTTTGCGTTTGGTCTCTCCAATGTAGAGGAGACCGCATTGGGAGCAACGAATGCAGTAGACTAAGTTAGGGGAAATGCAAGTGAAATGCTGCTTCACTTGAAAGGAGTGTTTGGGCCCTTGGACGGTGAGGAGAGAGGAAGTGAAGGGGCAGGTGTTGCATCTTCTGCGTGGGCATGGGGAGGTGCCATAGGTGGGGGTTGAGGAGTAGGGGGTGATGGAGGAGTGGACCAGGGTGTCCCGGAGGGAACGATCCCTGCGGAATGCTCCGCCAGCACCGAAGCAATCATCGATGTACCGGAGAAAGAGTTGTGGGAGGGGGCCAGAGTAGGACTGGAACAAGGAATGTTCCACATACCCCATAAAGAGACAGGCATAGCTGGGGCCCATGCGGGTACCCATAGCCACACCTTTTATTTGGAGGAAGTGAGAGGAGTTTAAGGAGAAATTGTTCAGTGTGAGAACAAGTTCAGCCAGACGGAGGGGAGTAGTGGTGGATGGGGATTGTTCAGGCCTCTGTTCGAGGAGGAAGCTGAGAGCCATCAGACCATCCCGGTGGGGGATGGAGGTGTAGAGGGATTGGACGTCCATGGTGAAGAGGAGGCGGTTGGGGCCAGGGAACTGGAAATTGTTGATATGATGTAGGGTGTCAGAGGAATCACGGATGTAGGTGGGAAGGAACTGGACAAGGGGAGAGAGAATGGAGTCAAGATATCAAGAAATGAGTTCCGTGGGGCAGGAACAGGCTGACATGATCGGTCTGCCGGGACAGTCCTGTTTGTGGATTTTGGGTAGGAGGTAGAAGCGGGCCGTCCGAGGTTGGGGGACTATCAGTTGGAAGCTGTGGAAGGAAGATCTCCAGAGGAGATGAGGTCAGTAACAGTCCTGGAAACAATGGCTTGATGTTCAGTGGTGGGGTCATGGTCCAGGGGGAGGTAGGAGGAAGTGTCTGCGAGTTGACGCTCAGCCTCTGCGAGGTAAAGGTCAGTGCGCCAGACAACAACAGCACCACCCTTGTAGGCGGGTTTGATGACAATGTCAGGGTTGGACCTGAGAGAACGGAGTGCAGCAAGTTCAGAGAGAGACAGGTTAGAGTGGGTGAGAGGAGCAGAGAAATTGAGACGACTAATGTCACGCTGACAGTTCTCAATGAGAAGATCAAGAGAAGTTAAGAATCCAGAGGGAGGGGTCCAGGTGGAGGGAGAATATTGGAGGTGGGTAAAAGGATCCGTTGAACGGGGAGAGGACTCCTGCCTGAAGAAGTGAGCACGGAGACGAAGGCGGTGGAAGAAGAGTTCAGCATCATGCCGAGCCCGAAATTCATTGAGATGAGGGCGTAAGGGTATGAAACTAAGTCCTTTGCTGAGCACTGAATGTTCAGCGTCGGAGAGGGGAAGGTCAGGGGATATAGTGAATACACGGCCGGGGCTGGGATTGGAAGATGGGTTGGGGACACGGGGACAGGCAGGGGTGGAGGGCCCTGGATGGGTGTTGGTGTCGATGGAGCTTGCGTTCCTTAGCACTTGAGAGAAAGAGAAAAAGCTTCTTGTTGAGGCGTCGGATGAGACGAAGAATAAAATGAAACTGGGGGCACGTGCAGCTTTGAAAAAGGGTGCGGCGGTGCTGCTGGAGGGAGAGGTCGAGTGTGTCCATATGGCGGCGCATGGCACTGAGTGTGGATCTCAGAATGCGATGAGAACAGCAGTCCGAGGAGCGTTGTATGTCCCGGAGATACCTGTAATCCTGGGTGGGTTTGAAACATGAGGGATGGAACTTCAGTTGAAATCCACGTGGGTTAAGCCGGAGACGGAGACAGTCACTGAGAAAGGAAATATGGCTGTGAAAGCGGGTTTTAGTAAACACCTTGTCAAACACCAGGAGAGAAATGGAAAGCAATGAAGGTGAACAAGGCAAAAGAGAGATACAGAAATCCTGTCGGAGAAAAGAGCAATACTTCTTCAAGGTAGGCATTCCTTGAAGAGAAGTGACAGTCAATTAAACACTAAGATAAAACCAAAAAACTGCGGATGCTGGAAATCCAAAACAAAAATACCTGGAGAAACTCAGCAGGTCTGGCAGCATCTGCGGAGAGGAACACAGTTAACGTTTTGAGTCCGTATGACTCTTCAACAGAACTAAGAAAAAATAGAAGAGAGGTGAAATATAAGCCGGTTTAAGGTGGGGGGGTGGGACAGGTAGAGCTGGATAGAGGGCCAGTGATAGGTGGAGATAACCAAAAGATGTCACAGACAAAAGGACAAAGAGGTGTTGAAGGTGGTGATATTATCTAAAGGAATGTGCTAATTAAGGGTAGAAAGCAGGACAAGCAAGGTACAGATAGACCTAGTGGGGGTGGGGTGGGGTGAAGGAATCGAAAAAGGCTAACAGGTAGAGATAAAGCAATGGTTGGAAATACATTTAAAAATAATGGAAATAGGTGGGAAAAGAAAAATCTATATAAAATATTGGGAAAAAAGGGGGGGATCGGAAAGGGGGTGGGGATGGAGGAGAGAGTTCATGATCTAAAATTGTTGAACTCAATATTCAGTCCGGAAAGCTGTAAAGTGCCTAGTCGGAAGATGAGGTGCTGTTCTTCCAGTTTGTGTTGAGCTTCACTGGAACAATGCAGCAAGCCAAGGACGGACATGTGGGCAAGAGAGCAGGGTGGAGTGTTGAAATGGCAAGTGACAGGGAGGTCTGGGTCATTCTTGCGGACAGAAGGTGTTCTGCAAAGCGGTCACCCAGTCTGCGTTTGGTCTCTCCAATGTAGAGGAAACCGCATTGGGAGCAACGAATGCAGTAGACTAAATTGAGGGAAGTGCAAGTGAAATGCTGCTTCACTTGAAAGGAGTGTTTGGGCCCTTGGACGGTGAGGAGAGGGGAAGTAAAGGGGCAGGTGTTGCACCTTCTGCGGTTGCATGGGAAGGTGCCGTGGGACGGGATTGAGGTATAAGGGGTGATGGAGGAGTGGACGATCTCTGCGGAATGCCGCTGGGGGCGGGGTGAAGGGAAGATGTGTTTGGTGGTGGCATCATGCTGGAGTTGGCGGAAATGGCGGAGGATGATCCTTTGAATGCAGAGGCTGGTGGGGTGATAAGTGAGGACAAGGGGGACCCTATCATGTTTCTGTGAGGGAGAGGAAGGTGTGAGGGCGGATGCGCGGGAGATGGGCCGGACACGGTTGAGGGCCCTGTCAACTACCGTGGGTGGAAAACCTCGGTTAAGGAAGAAGGAGGACATGTCAGAGGAACTGTTTTTGAAAGTGGCATCGTCAGAACAGATGTGACGGAAGCGAAGGAACTGAGAGAATGGGATGGAGTCCTTACAGGAAGCAGGGTGTGAGGAGCTGTAGTCAAAGTAGCTGTGGGAGTCGGTAGGCTTGTAATGGATACTGGTGGACAGTCTATCACCAGAAATTGAGACAGAGGTCAAGGAAGGGAAATGTCACAGATGGACCATGTGAAAATGATGGAGAGGTGGAAATTGGAAGCAAAATTAATAAAATTTTTCCAGGTCCAGACAAGAGCATGAAGCAGCACCAAAGTAATCATCGATGTACCGGAGAAAGAGTTGTGGGAGGGGGCCGGAGTAGGACTGGAACAAGGAATGTTCCACATACCCCATACCATCCTGGAGTCTTGTTTGCAGCCACAGAAACGCCTACCTATTCCCCTTACAGTTGTATACCCTATAACTATTGCATTCCCACACTTTTTACTCCTCCCCTGTGCAGCAGAGCCAACGGTGGTGCATTGAATTTAGCTATTGCTGCTTTCCCCTGAGAGGCCATTTCCCTCAACAGTAACCCTGTTTTCAGGGGAATAGCCACTTCTAGAGTACTGTATACAGTTTTGGTCTCCTTATTTGAAAAAAGATGTTGCTTTTGAAGCAGTTCAAAGAAGGTTCACTCAACTCATTCCTGGGATGAAGGCTTTATCCTATGAGGAAAGGCTGAACAGGTTGGCTCTATATCCATTGGAGTTTAGAAGAATGAGAGGTGACCTTATTGAAACATATAAGGTCCTGAGGGGACTTGACAGGGTGGATACCAGGAGGATGTTTCCACTTGCGGCTGAGACTGGAACCAGGGGACACAGTTCAAGAATAAGAGGCCTCTGTTTTAAGACTGAGATGGGGAGAAATTTCTTCTATTGAAGGGTTATTGGTTTTGTGGAATTCTCTTCCTCAGGAAGCAGTGGAGGCTGTCTTTTTGAATTTATTCAAGGCTGAATTAGATTTTTGATAGACATGGGGTGCTGGGGGGGCAGACAGGAAAGTGGAGTTGAGACCACAACCAGATCAGCCATGATATTGAATGGCAGAGCAGGCTCGAAGGGCTGAGTGGCCTTCTTCCTGTTCCTATGTTTAGCTTTAGGCCAAAATTAATTAGCATAGTGCTGATGATTCTCAATTTCCAAGGAGTAAGGGATCATCTGCATACTCAATATGTCGCTTCCAAGAACAGGCTATAGTACAATGCTTGGAGAAAGTGGTGTGCATTCTTTGTATCAGGTAGGTAATCTCTCGTTTTTCACGTGATTTTGTCAGAGGAAAATCTATGTGGTTTGTACTATTTAACTCATCTTGTTTTTCAGATGATCCAAAACTTCCAGGATGAATCTTGTTTTGTTTTAGACACATTAAAAGGTAACATTCTCAGCACTGAAGTCTGGTCTTTTCTAGTTCAACTTGTTCAACCCTCCCGAGCTTTATAGGATGGTGTAATATAGTTAGAGTAATAGTTAAAATCAAATGCCAATTCTCCCAAGCATGTTCTGGGAAAAGATCTGATTGTCTGAGCTGCTCCATTCACCTTTGAGAGCTTCATGCAATTTCTGTAAAATTGTTTTCACGGTTGTACATGGTGTCTTGAATAAGAAAATAATCGTAGGCGAGAATATTGGTATTTTCCAATCATGGGATGTGGAGCATCTCTTGTAAGGCCAGCATTTATTGCCCAGTCCTAATTGTCCTTGAGAAGGCGATTGAGAATTGCTTTCTTGAATACAACTGAGTGGTTTGCGCGGCCATTTCAGAGGACAGTTAAGAGTAGCCACATCGCTGTGGGTCTCAAGACACAATAGGTTAGATCAGGTCAGTATGGCAGATTTCTGTCCCCCAAGGACATTAGTGAACCAGGTGAGCTTTTGCGACAACCTGGTAGTTTCATGATCATTACTGAGACTGGCTTTATATTACATTTATTGAGTTTAAATTCCCTAGCTGCTGTGGTGGGAATTGAACTTGTGTCTCCAGAGCATTAGTTCAGGCCTCTGGGTTTATTGGTCCAGACATAACCATTATGCCTATCATACTGAAGTTGTCAACTATTTGAAAATACTAAAATTGTTAGCCACCTTTTAATTTTTTCAAAAACAAGATCTTTCTTTACATATTTGGATTGATATAGAGACCTTAGCTAATTGTTTGTCGGCAGCTCCAACAACTTCAGTTTCCCTCAGTGACTTGTCCTCTTCCTTCAGACAACTCAGTAACTGCCACAGCCCTTATCCTGGTGATTCCTGTTATTCCCCTTTCCCTCCAATGTCCAGTAGTACCAGTGACCATTATATATGTTTGAATTATGTTCATGTGTACTGATTGTTTCTGAAGCATCTCCTTTGAGAAGTAAAATTGTTTTATGACCCTATTGCAACTTTATATTGTTCCTTGTTCATCTAAAATTTGTTTCCCTCAGGAAAATGGGAATTATAAATCCAACTTTTTGGGTGGGGAAGGATTGAGCCAATTTTGTTTTAATGTCATTTTTTCCCCCCATTTCTTTCCTACAGCTGAGGGCAGTGACAGTTACCACATAATCCTCAAGTGAATAATTTCCATGGATAGTGTCTTCAGTGAATGACTTCACCCCTAAGTTGTGGTTCCTACTCTTGGGAGAAAAACATTTACAGCCCTTTAAAGAGACAGAAGGATGTTGCTGCCTATCTTGGCTGGGCAGGAGGAATCGCAATGGGATTGTATACATGTTCAGCAGCCTGACACAAGTGACTAACATTTGTTGAAGCAAATTCTCACTGGCAACTGGGGGCAAGGGAGTGTGTGTGTGGGGGGTGGTGGGTTGGGGGGTGGTGGGGGGAGAAAGAAGAAAATATGTGAGCATGTGTTTCTGTAAGAAATTGAATTTTGCTGTTGAGCTATGGTAGAAAATTTCTCCTGATGACCCATGTGTTCAAAGTGTATTCACTGCTGTTCTTGATTGGAGGGATGAATGTACTGCTCAGAGCTTAACAAATCTGCTGGTTGTCCTTCATTCTTGAGTTACATCACTTTTTTGTGTGCCATTTTTAGTGCCATGAGGATGGAAACTAGTTCAGATATGCAATTTATCTGGTTTAGCCCGCTCAAGAGGTACTTGAGATACTTGTGTACAGTCACGTACTGCACATTTTGGATCATCCTCAAACTTTCAGTCCATAGTTAGTGACCTGGCCCAAGTCTTTCATATATTTCTGGTATGATTGGAACCCTCTTTGGGTACATTGCTTTGACTGAAGTAGCTGACTAGGATCATAACTTATTTATTTACTAGGACTGTACTTGGAGGTTGTCTCTCTCTCCAGCCAATTGTGCATTTCTTCTAATTCTATGGAAGAGCTCGCCTGTCTTGTTATATATGTGCTTATAGTTGATCATTTATGGAGCAAGATTGCCGACCGCCTGAGATGCCAGTATTCTATACAACCCTACCGTGCCAAGTGAAAATTGAAGAGAAATGAGAAAGGAATAAGCTAGTAAAACAGTTTAAAATGACTTCTAAGGTGTGTAAAATCAGACTGGTTCTCATTGATGCCAGCGATATTGAAGCTTGCGTATCAATGTACTCTGAACTTTTTAATTTGAATACTTGAGTCTAGTTTCTCCATAAATTAGGTGCTCCTATCATAACTCAGCTAAGTGCTAACCCACACCGTATCTTAAATTCGGTTGCAACAGTGTAGAAACTTGCGTCAGATACACAGACCTAAACTATCAAATGAAGCATTTCAGTGGAAAAATCTAGTCTTCTGGAGGGCTTTGCCAGATAGAGGATCTTTTTTACTCTGCATTTCCAACATTGTAGACTTGCAATCTTTTAGTCTCCACTAAGGTCCATACTGAGGACTTGATTGGACCAGTGCTGAATTTTGATAGCATCCATGCTTATCTACAGCAGCTCAGAGGAGCCATGCTAACCAGCAATTCAAGTGGCCGTGAAGCTTCTTGCAGAGGAGAAAACCTACAAATGTTAGACCCCAGTATATTAGAGGGAGTGGAGATTAAGAATGGAAGCATCTTCAGGAAAAGAATGTTTGACATTCCTTACCCCCCAAGTACAGCTGCCCAATTGCTGGATAAGCTCCTTAAGCTGTTTTGTGAAGTAGGTGTTGGTGACATGTGGCCACTTGGAGGAGCATCATTTAGGATTGGGGAATATTGGGTACAAACATCTGACTATACACTTTAAGGTCAGTCAATTGTTTTCCCAGTCAGTAAAAATCATCAATGTCTTTTAAAATTCCAGTTGGCTTTCTTTAGAGTAATTTAAGGAAATGCATCAGAAATGGAAATGCTGAGAGGCCCTCGAGGGTTGCACTGAAGTTTCTCATTCACCTGATCTCCCCACTTGTGGAGTAAAACTAATGCAGGGACTTACTGTTGCAGGGAGTGGAGAAAGTGGCTAATGAGGGAACCACCTTAGTTCAGTGGAGTTGGACTATCTCCAGTTCCACACTTAAGTTTATTTGCAAGTAAATTCTTTTTATTTAATCAAACCTTCAAAATGTTAATGTTTTTTTCCAAAAAATCGTTTGACCTCTGGCTTTGTGGCGTGTGGCAGATTGTCTCAGCGGTATCTTTGCTTATGCTGTGGATTGAGCTTGAGAGGATCTTGTAGACCAATTGCAACAATGTAGAATGAATGATTTGAAACAATGCCTTTCAATGGTAACGACTGTACAGCAGCTTGTTTGCAGACCCTGACTGGGCTGGCGAATTTCATTGGAGTTCTTCAACATGTAGAATTTCCAGAGCGAACCTGGGGAAGAAAGCAGCCTAGTGATGGCTAATGTCCTTTTTTTTTAATTAACGTGACATTTTCATGTAATAATGTCACAATAAAAATGTAATGTTGTGACAATTTTTAAAAATATTTTTCCTATGCAAATGGATTGCAAAAAGTGTAACAAAAAAGCTGAATGAAAGAAGAAATGGCAAGCTTGTTTATGTATTGTACAACTTAATGTTGTGATATGGCGACGTGTTGCCCATCACTACCTGTAACATCATTTTTTTTACGTGTATAATCCACACAATGTCCAATTCACAATATGTTGAATTAATAGTAAATTGTGATTTTAATTTTCTAGTCTCTGGTTTGTCATTATCTGGGTTCTGTCTAGAAATTGAGTAAATGAGGACAAAATTTAGATTCCCTTAAAGTTACCTAATTTGTACAATAATTCCAAGAGCCTTGTAATCTGGGCCTGGTGTAAAGTTTTGTGTAATCTGTGCCCTGTGGAAATATAATAAAATTCATGAGTATCCTTTTTATTTCATTTCCTAAAAATAAAAGTTTTAAAACAGTTTTAAAACAAGGACAAGGAATGAATAGTGAATGATAACTAGGAGTAGATGGCAGTGTATTAGCATATTCAACCTGGAGCACATGAGGGCCGAATTTCTCATTTCATTCACTGGTTTGATTCATTCATTGAAGTTTTGATGTGGGAAATGTGTTCTGGTGCCCTTTGTTCTGCACTTTATCAGTGTGTGGACAGGGAACCCCAACGCGGCATTCACATCAAGCACACAATGGGTCTTTACATTTATCTGAGAGATATCAGTGCTGCCCTTTTACAGGGGCTTACATGCCAATAAAAACAAAGTGCTTCTGAGACTTCCACCTAAGCTGTAAGCTATAGCCTTTGCACGCCACATAATGACCACCATCAAAATAATAAAAAACTGAACCAAGAGGCTGATGCACAAACTCAGAATTTAGTACCCATCATACAGCTGATGTCACTTGGTACGTTGGTTGCCTCTGACCATGGACATATACTGCCTGAATCAAAGCAATCTGCTTCTACAGTTGGGGCCAAATGACAATTTTTTTGCAGAAAAATTACAAAGTAATTCATGGATACAATTGATGTATAGTTTTTGGCCGCAGTCACTTCCTTTTGTAGCTCACTCTGAGCACCCCTATCTTATTTGGAGATGGCCAGAAAGCTCCTCTTAGGAGGTGCATTTGTCTGTACCAAGACAATTGACACCATGATCATGGCCTCTCTCAAGTTTCTTCTGCCACTCCTTTTCTTGTCCTAACTTCTGAGTGGAATTTGAGTTTAGATGGCGTCCAATGGTTTGAACTGAATCGACAGGAGCTTGGAGAGGTTTGAGTTAATGAAGGAGAGCCAGCACAGATTTTAAAAAGGCAGATTGTGCTTTCCTAATTGAATTTTTTGATGAATTAACAGAGAAGGTTGATGAAGGGAATGCATTAGATGTTCTCGAAATGGATTTTAAGAAAGTGTTTGACAAAGTGCCACATAAAAGGCTGTTTAACAAAACTGTGGCTCATGGAATAGGAGGGTCAGTGTCAGCTTGGCTAAAAAATTGGCTGAAGGAACAGAAAACAGCAAGTCGCAGTAAATGGTTATTTTCAGACTGGAGGGTGGTAGGTAGACAGTGGTGTTCCCCAAGGGTCAGTGCTAGGACCGCTGCTTTGTTTGATAGATATGAATGACTTGGATGCTGCAGTGCAGAGTAAAATTTCAAAATGTGCCAATGATACCAAACTTGGAGGAGTGGCAAACACAGGATGATACTAATCAACTGCAGCAAGATATCGATAGGCTGGCAGAATGGATAGACAAGTGGGAAATGGAATTTAATACAGAAAAGTGTGAGGTGATGCATTTTGGCAGAAGGGATAGGGAGAGGCAATATAGACTTAATGGCACAATTCTAAAGAATGTGCAGAAACAGAGGGACTTGGGGGTTCATGTGCAGAGATCTTTGAAGGTGACAGGATATATTGAGAGAGTAATTAGCAAAGCATCTGGGATCGTGGGCTTCATAAATAGAGGCATTGAGTACAAAAGCAGGGGAGTTCTGGTTAGGCCCCAACTAGAGTATTGTGTCCAGTTCTGGTCACCACACTTTAGGAAGGATGTGAGGGTCCTTGAGAGGTTGCAGAGATTTACCAGAATGGTTCCAGGGATGGGGGATTTTAGCTACAAGGTTAGGTTGGAGAAGCTGGGGTTGTTCTCCTTGGAACAAAGGAGATTGAGGGGAGATTTAATAGAGGTGTACAAGATTATGACAGGTTTAGATAGGTAGATAAAGAAAACTGTTCGCATTAGCTGATGGTAGAAGGACTGGGGGACACAGATTTAAGGTTTTGGGAAAGCAATACATGGGGAACTGTGCGAAGGAGCTTTTTTACACAGTGAGTGGTAATGACCAGTAATAACCTGGAACACTCTGCCCACGAGGGTGGGGAAAGTGGAGATGATCATTGATGTCAGAAGGAAATTGGATGGGCACTTGAAGGAAAAAAAGCTGCAGGGTTATGGGGATAGAGCAGGGGAGTGGGACTGACTGGATTGTTCAGTGGAGAGCTGGCATGGACTTGATGCCCTCCTGTGCTGTAAATGATTGACTTATGACCCCTGTGACATCCCACAAGTTACAATTTTCCAACCATTTATCCCAATTCTGTTCTCTATTAGTTAGCAATCCTCAATCCCATGTTGATAGCACAACACCAGGGGCTCTTGTCATTTTTATGTGGCACCTTATTGAATACATTCTGGAAATCCAAATACACTGCATCTACTGGTTCCCCTTGCTCCACCCTGCTCGTTACATCCTCAAAGAGCTGGAATAAGTTTGTCAAATGCAACTTTCCTTCCATAAAACTACTTTTACTGTTTGTATTCTGATTTTCTAAATGTCCTACTACTAATTCCCTAATTAATGGATTTCAGCTCTTTTCCAATGACTGGCCTGTATTTTCCTGCTTTCTGTCTCCCTCCTTTCTTGAATAGTGGTGTTACATTTGGGGTTTTCCAATCCACTGGGCCCTTTCCAGAATCTAGGGAATTTTGGAAAATTGCAAACAATCATCCACTATCTCTGCAGCCACTTCTTTTAAGACCCTAGGATGCAGACCATCCAGCCCAGGGGACTTGTCAGACTTTAGTCCCATTAGTTTTCAAAGTACTTTTTCATTAGTGATTATTGTTTGAAGTTCCTCCCTTTTGTCCCCTGTTTTCCTACATTCTTGGGATGTTTTCTGTGTCTTCTACCAAGAAGACAGATCCAAAATACTTGTTCAATGTCTCTACCGTTCCCTTGTTTCCCATGATTAATTCCCCAGCCTCAGTGTGTAAGGGACCAATGATTACAGTTACACTGTTCCTTTTAATATACTTGTCAAAGCCCTAACTGTCTTTTATTAATTTCTAACTACTCAGCAATTTTTGGGAAAATTTTAGAAACCAGCCATCTCCTGGCCTATCACTAATCTTCGCAACAATGCACGCTTTTTCAATGTTATACTTCCTTAGTTAACCATGTATGGTTCATCCTCCTCATAGAGCCTTTCCTTCTCAATAGATAGAGTATGCCACAATAGCTGAAACATTATGAGTAGCTCTTGGGATAATTACTTTGACATCTATAGTATCCTTTCATGTGTAGAAGTAGCAGTCAGCGAAATTAATTTTTATGCAGTGCTGAATATGTAGAAAGTGTTTGAAACCATTTCAATCAACAATACTTTAATCATGCAAACCCCGGAAGTCAAGTGACATGCTGGCAGATGGAGAGAGACTCCTGCATGCTGAGTGGGAGGTTAACTGGTTGAATAAGTTGCTTAAACGTAAAGAGATTATTAAATGATGCAAAACTACTTCAGTAAGGCAAGAGGAAGAAGATGCAAAAGAGTGTGGAAGCAATTAAGCAGTGAGACGTTCACTCAAAAAGGTGAGAAAATAGGGAATTGAAAGAAATGAGTGAGCCTGTAAAGTGTGTGCAGAATTAAAAAGGTTCTTGTCAGACGTGTCTACTCGTTCCAAAAAAGGTAAACATATCCACACCAACAAGGAAACACCTTTCCAAATATTTTGATGCATGGTCTCTATCCCCAGTCTCAACATGCCTTCCCAATTTGGGACACCAACAGACTATCCATCATCACCTTCCTCCACCTGGCTGAGCCTGTTCACACCTGAAACAGCTTCTCCAATCTATTCTCATAACTATTGGTTCCCTGGAACCATTCTCATTAATCTTCTCTTCACTCTCTCCGATGCCTTCACATCCTTCGTAAAGTGCGGTACTCAGAACTGGACACAATACTTCAGCTGAGGCTGAACTAGTGACGTATACAGGTTCAACATAACCTCCTTGCTCTTGTACTCTATTCCCCTAGTAATAAAGCCCAGGATACTGTAAGCTTTATTAACCGCTCTCTCAACCTGTCCTGCCACCCTTAATGACATATACACCCAGGTCCCTCTGCTCCTGCACCTCCTTTAGAGTCGTACCCTTTATTTTATATTGTCTCTCCATGTTCTTCCAACCAAAATGAATCACTTCACATTTCTCTGCGTTAAATTTCATCTGCCACTTGTCCGCCCACTCCACCAACCTCTCTATGACTTTAGTAACTTGGGATTTTGATATACCCCTTTTGAAAGGAGGTGGTGGAGGCAGATTCAGTTGAGGCGCAGCAGCATGTTTAATCGGGAGGAAATACTGGAATTAGGAGAAGCCGTTTCAGGTGTGAACAGGCTCAGTGCGGTGGAGGAAGGTGATGATGGATAGACACTGGTTCGATTGTTCAAAAAGTATACCACATGGAGGTAGTCCTGCTCAGAGGTGGAGGTGTAGAGGGATTGGGGGGCAAATGTGATTACAGGGTCCGCAGACTCTGGAATTAGCAGTGGCCGAAGAGGATAGTCAAGAAAAGAGGAAATTCATTCTGTGGGGCAGGAGCAAGCTGAAACCATTAATCTGCTGGCAAAGTCCTGCTTTTGTGTGATCGGGATTGAGGTAGAAATAGGGTATTCCGGGTTGGGGGAGCATGAGGCAGTAGGAGTGCTTTCTAAGGGATGAGACCAACAGTCTGGTTATAGTAACCTGATGTGTAATATATCTTTAAGAAGAATGTTATAATGGAAGCTCACATGATCTTAGTATCCAATAGCGGAGTAGCGCAGGCTACCTGAGAAGTCAGTAGTGACTAGTCTAGAGTTAGAGTCTGTAATGTAGAGACAGGGTTTTAGTTTTAAGCACACAAGTGTAGCTGCTGAGTTCCTTTGTAAATAAATAGAATGTGTTCTACATAAGAACTGTCTGCTGATCTACTCTGTCTATGGCACCAACTCAGTCATCCGGAAACAAGTGTGCACCCGGATCCATTAGTCCAACTAAACTAGTGACCAGGATCCAACACTACTTAACAATGCTTTAGTGTTCAACAATGTTGAAAAGGGCCAAAGGATGATTTGGTGATTACATGGCGCACATCTTCTTGCTCTAGATCATGATGTCACCTTTCCAAGGTGAACTCTGTTCAGGGGTCAAGAGCAAGTGAACAATCTGTTTTGCATTAAGCCCTATCGTTAAAACTTGACATTGACAGTCTTCACAAAGGTCACAAACAATCTGATCTCGAGGTTGAACATATTTCTTACAATTCATGCATGCTTGTAGATGATCTTATCTGAATTATAGCCATATAGGATACATTCTCCGCTTTGCTTAATCTAAGCACCAGCAGCTCCTGCGATGATAGATGTTTAATTACTGGAACTTCAGAAAAGACCAGTGAAGCATAAAGGCCACGAGAAAATAATGTGATTAGAAACCGATAAAAAGTTAACCCAAGTTAAATAATCTAGAAAGCTGGATTAACAACTGTAATGTGATTTTCTACAACAATGATTTGCTGTATGTTCCAGGTGAATATTTTCATTTAATAAACTTATAAATGTTTGAATCTTGCATCTGGAACTCTCATTCCTGGTAAGTTTAGCACCTTCAATCGAGTGCCAAGGAAGTGAACAATGAAATAATACAAAGGCTTCATTAAATTATATCGGGATTATTAATATTATGATAGTAACTGAAATATTCGGTCAAATGGCAATGAAAAGTCAGAATTGGAAATGTAGATTAGAGATTAAGGAAAGGAAACCAAGGAACCAAGCGGTTAAGGATATATCCATGAGGGTTATTTAGAAGTTATGATCTAGCTTTAAAAAGGAAAAAAATGTATAAAGCAGAATAATTACACAAAAAGAGAATGTAAACATTTAAGGACAGAATGTAAAAACTTGAGAAACAAGAAGGGAGTTAAGAGCAGGTCTGATGGGTTAATGGTAAAGCTGTAAACGGTCAGGCACTAATAAAATAACTGGAATAGCATTCAGGCCACTGGAATTGCACAGGAGGAGGATAAAAGCTGTAAAGTAGTTACATAAAGTTCCTTGACCAGTTATGCTGAGTTTAACAAAAGCATTAGGGAATAGAGAGAGCAAAATTCACAAGGTGTTGACTAGCGGACCCTCATCGAACAAGCTCGGTGAGACGGCTGCTGGGCAACACTGATAAGGACGTGTGCTAAGTAAAGCATCGCTGGGATTGTCTGTATGTTCATTTAACCCTTCAGAAATCTGTGTGTGTTTAACAACTCTTGGAATTCTCAGTCCTGGTGCAGAGGCCAGGACTGCAGTCCCCCCCCTCCCCTCACACATTGGCCAATCAGCAGGGAGCTCCAGGAATAGTCAAGGGCATTGCATGGCAGGAAACGTTGCAGAAAAGGAGCCCGGGGGGGATGTGAAAAGTTTAACCATTCCATTGGCCCCAGTAATTCTGAAGTGGGTTACTATTTTCCAGCTTCCCAAATCTCTTTGCTACTTTCCTGCTGCCTTTATTTTGATGGTGCAATCCTCCCCTGTGCAGTCTGCCTCTCCCCTGTTTGAACACTTCCTTCTGCTAAAAGCACCACAAACTCCAAACTCGACCATTGTCAGCTGGAAACTGCAAAGCTCATACAACACCGGGTTCCCCAACTCCAAAATCTTATCCCCCTTTTTAGCTCTGAAACATCTTCCAGCACAACAACTGCCCAAACCCTCCATAGCTCTGACTCTGGACCCTTCTACATCTTCCTCTTCCCCCCTCCGCCCACCCCCCCTCATCCCCCCTCACCCCCTCCCTCCATCCCCCCTCACCCCCTCCCTCCATTCCCCCTTCCCCTCCCTCCATCGCCCCTCCATTCTCCATCCTCCATCCCCCTCCCCCTCCCTCCATCCCTCCATCTACCCTCCACCATCCCTCCATCCGCCCTCCCCCTCCCTCCATCCCCCTCCCTCCATTCCCCCTCCCCCCTCCACCCTCCCTCCATCCCCCCCATCCTCCATTCTCCCACCCTCCATCCCCCCTCCCCCTCCCTCCATCCCCCCTCCCTCCATCCTCCCTCCATCCCCCCCCATCCTCCATTCTCCCATCCCCTTCCCCCCTCCATCCCACCATCCTCCATTCCCTTCCCCCCTCCCCTCCTCCTTCCCCCCCCCACCTTCCCTCCCTCTCTCCCCTTCCCCTCGCCCCCTTCCCCATCCCTTCGCCCCCTTCCCCATCCCTCTCCACCCCTCCCCCCTGCCCAGCTTCCTCTCAAATGCATGTATAATATTTGCCGCTGCCTCTCCCAGCGAGTTTCACATTCTCACCACTATCCCCGGGTCAAGATGTTTCTCCTGAGTTCCCAGTTGGATTTATCAGTGACTGCCTTATATCGATGGCCCCTTGGTTCTGGCCCTTCTCCACACATCTTGCATAAAGCCCTCCTGAAGTTTTTAGATATCGAACTTAATGTCACAGAACCTACTCTGGCATAAAGTCAGCCAGGGATAGCAGGCAAACTGACGGCCCTGTGTTTTTCTAAGTAGTTTAAATTCTGCAGTGTGATCTGGGTCATCCCTTGTCAATGACCTGATTAGAACCTCCACTGTTCCAGATACATTTGCAGGGAAACTCGATGTGGGCTGGATAAATATGTAACTTAAAGATCTTTCTGTGGCAATCGGAGAAACTTTCATCTGTTGATGGGTAGGAACGATGCAGATAGCTGAGTCTGAGAAATGAGTGCTCCCTTTGCTGGGGGAAATATTGATTTTGTTTTTATATAAAACAGCATCCTGTTATAGAAAATGGATCCTCTTAGTCATGTGTATTGCAACGAGCAATGGTGGAGCAGCAATTCTGCATTGATAATAAGCCTATCAATGGTGTTGGTGCAATTTTCCTGTTGGATTATTCAGGGATGGTGTGGGAGACGCGTTCTGACTGTTGTGGATAGTATTATTACTATAAAATTCCACTCTCGCTCATACTCATATTGTTGATACTATTTGTGATTGAAATATCACAGATTGGTTTAGAAATTATTCAGGTCACTTCCTCTTGCTTTTTTGTGTTAATAGAGCATCATAATGTGTGAAATGAGAAAAGGCCGTCAGCTCATCGAGGCTCAAATCACCCAGAGCGCTAGCACAATCCACTCCAGCCTTGCTGATAAAGTTAGAACCTTCCTGCTGCTCCTCATGAATAACAACCAGAAAACTTCAGAGTCTTCACATCGTTCAAGGCAGCTGACCAAGAAATATATTTTTTTAAAATCTTACCCTTTGATTTGCGCCAACTGATTTGGAGTAAAAATTAAAAAATTAATGAAACTTCATTCAGAACTACAACAAAGGTACGTTCGCACCGAGCGGACCCCATGTCCCATGAGCCACCTCGAGTACCTCACCCATGCATTGGCCCAGCAGGTAAAACTGATCCCAAGCATCTTATAGAAAGCCCCTCGATTACATTCTAGTTGGTAACTAATGCCCAGGGGACCTGAGATTCTACATCTGAACCTTCTCAATTAGATTCAAGCCTGGGTATCTGTTATTCTATATATAAACCACCCCGAACCCCTCGATCAGATTCCAGTCTGTAACTCACTCCCGGGTATCTGTTATTTTATATATAAACCAACCCAAACCCCTCGATTAGATTCCAGTCGGTAACTCACTCCCGGGTATCTGTTATTCTATATATAAACCACCCCGAACCCCTCGATTAGATTCCAGACTGTAGCTCACTCCCGGGTATCTGTTATTCTATATATAAACCCCCTGAACCCCTCGATTAGATTCCAGTCTGTGACTCACTCCCGGGTATCTGTTATTCTATATATAAACCACCCCGAACCCCTCGATTAGATTCCAGTCTGTAACTCACTCCCGGGTATCTGTTATTCTATATATAAACCACCCCGAACCCCTCGATTAGATTCCAGTCTGTAACTCACTCCCGGGTATCTGTTATTCTATATATAAACCACCCCGAACCCCTCGATTAGATTCCAGACTGTAGCTCACTCCCGGGTATCTGTTATTCTATATATAAACCCCCCGAACCCCTCGATTAGATTCCAGTCTGTGACTCACTCCCGGGTATCTGTTATTCTATATATAAACCACCCTGAAACCCTCAATTAGATTCTAGTCTGTAACTCACTCCCAGGTGGTATCTGTTATTCTATATATAAACCATCCCGAACCCCTCGATTAGATTCCAGTCTGTAACTCACTACCGGGTGTCTGTTATTCTATATATAAACCACCCCGAACCACTCGATTAGATTCCAGTCTGTAACTCACTCCCGGGTATCTGTTATTCTATATATAAACCACCCCGAACCCCTCGATTAGATTCCAGACTGTAGCTCACTCCCGGGTATCTGTTATTCTATATATAAACCCCCCGAACCCCTCGATTAGATTCCAGTCTGTGACTCACTCCCGGGTATCTGTTATTCTATATATAAACCACCCTGAAACCCTCAATTAGATTCTAGTCTGTAACTCACTCCCAGGTGGTATCTGTTATTTTATATATAAACCATCCCGAACCCCTCGATTAGATTCCAGTCTGTAACTCACTCCCGGGTGTCTGTTATTCTATATATAAACCACCCCGAACCACTCGATTAGATTCCAGTCTGTAACTCACTCCCGGGTATCTGTTATTCTATATATAAACCACCCCGAACCCCTCGATTAGATTCCAGTCTGTAACTCACTCCCGGGTATTTGTTATCCAATATATAAACCCCCCCAAGCCCCTCGATTAGATTCCAGCCTGTAACTCACTCCCGGGTATCTGTTATTCTATATGTAAACAACCCCGAACCCCTCGATTAGATTCCAGTCTGTAACTCACTCCCGGGTATCTGTTATTCTATATATAAACCACCCCGAACCACCTCGATTAGATTCCAGTCTGTAACTCACTCCTGGGTATCTGTTATTCTATATATAAACCACCCCGAACCCCTCAATTAGATTCCAGTCTGTAACTCACTCCCGGGTATCTGTTATTCTATATATAAACCACCCCCAAGCCCCTCGATTAGATTCCAGTCTGTCACTCACTCCTGGGTTTCTGTTATTCTATATATAAACCCCACTGAACACCTGAAACCTGTAACTGCTCATTGCTGGTATCATTTTGGAGAAGTTTCACTGGCCATTTCCATGGCTGTATAGAGATGTCTGGAAATATGCCCAATACTTTGATCAATTAACCAAAAAGATGTTCAAATGGATCAGTTCTTGCTTTTATACTCCTTGTACTTTGTATAAAGTCCAGAGCGCAATTGTCTGTTCATGGCTGTTTTATTACCTGCCCTTTCATCTTTAAGGGGCTTTATCTGTTCATCATCTCACATTATTCCCCAAAAAAGTTCCTCCTGACCTTTCCCTGCTTTGAAATACACCTGTCTACTCTGCCCTGCTGCCTCTGACTATGAAATGGATCAGTGTCTATCTTCCTAGCTGCAGGGGAAGAAACCTCTTCATGTTGCCTGTTCATCAGACTATTAGTTAAAACTCTTTCAAGTTATCAACAGTCACAGATTGCAACTCTTTTGAGTACAATCACAGTTCTTGGTTTCCAGGAGTGGGATATGAACCCACAACCCTCTGATTCAAAGGCAAGGGTGCTATGAACTGAGCCACAGCTGACACCTCAGACTCTTAGTTAACATGAACTGCAGAGCTAAGTTGCCAATTAAAAGCCAAGTGGCTGAAACCAGCAAGAGATGTAATGCTGGAAGGACAGGAATTTCAACACAGGCTGGTTCCGATATTGGGTGAACCAGTTGAGCAGTTACTAATGGGTCGTTACATCAGATAACCTGTAAAGCTCAAACTATGCCATGCCTCATTGCACTCTTAATATTGCAGCAAAGTTCACTGAGACAAAGAGAAATTAAAATGCACCTTTCCTCTCCAACAGGGGTCATGTTGTGTCAAAATTCATGTTTATGCAGGCTTGACAATCCAACTCCTTCCAGTTAACGTGCCAGGATTAGGAAATACATGCTTGGATACTGTCTTTGTTTGGATGTGGCATTCTGTTAGATATGGAAAGTATGCAAGTAATGCTAAAGGTGACTCATCTGTCTTGTGCATGGGTGAAAGGAACTCTTGCAAGTTAACTGGTTTAGTGAAAATTCAAGTTAATGATCAATGTCAGGACTCTCATGACTTTTTGTTAATTTTGGGACATTTTAATGAATTAAGAGCAAGGCGGGAATACAGCACACCAGTAAGGGTGAGAAGAGGTGATGTGATTCAGGGGCAACAGGCTGCGGTGGTCCCAAGAATCTTGCCTGTGTCGCCTGAGGGAGGTGATGAGGATCCTGATGGTGGAGTCGCTCTTTTCTCTGCTGTTGCAATGGGACCGTGTGGTGACGGTGCATCTCTACATCCCCCACGTCCCTGTCGCTGACATGCTCACCTTCCTCCCCAGGTACATCGACAAGGTTGGGAGCTGCACCGAGGTTAGAGACGCCTTTGGGATTTGGACCAGCAAACGCCAGGTTAAGGTCACGCTCAAGACTGACGGTAAGGGAGCCATCTTCCACCCTCCTTCCAGATTTGCTATCGGGGGAAGCCGTGGCTACCTTGTCTACGCTGGGCAGCCCAAACTTTCTCGCTCATGCGGCAAGTCTGGTCATGTGGCGGCCAACTGCAGCGCCTCCCTCTGTAAGAACTGTAAACAGGAAGGGCACCAGGCAAAAGACTGCAAACAGGCCAAGTGCTGCAACCTGTGTGGCGAGGCAGCTCACCTCTACAGGACCTGCCCCAAACGCTGCCGTACTTACGCACAGGCAGCCAAAGCCAACGAGGGGGAAGCAGAGGAAAGGCTTTGTGTCACTCCAACCACCGTGGCCCCCAGTGAGAACAATGGGACAAAGGAGGACACAGAGAGAGACAAGGTGGAGGAAAAGATTGAGGCAGCAGACAGCCAATCAACAGCACTGCCCCCTGAACCTCCCACTCCGCAGGAGAGCGAATCAATGGAGGAGGAAGCAGCAGAAAAGCAGCAGGGGGAGTGGCAGCTGGTGAAGAGAGCCAAAAGGAAGAAGGAGCTAAGAAGGGACCAAGCCACTTCCCAGACAAGTGGCAAGAGGCATCTCCCATCCGACACGGATGACAAGGGCAGCTGCTCTTTGGACGAAGAAGTGCCAGGGCGGCACCTACAGAAAAAGCGGCAAAGCACTAGGGAGTTGGAGGACGAGACACCCGAGCTCCAGAACATTGGAGACAATGAGGAGACCAGCGCTCCCCAACTGTGCCCACAACCCGAAGAGGCCAGCGCACCCCAGCCCCAGGAATCTGGGAGCAGTGAGGTGCTCAGTGCACCCCAGATCCGGGAATCTGGGAGCAGTGAGCTGCACGGGGAGAGCCCAAGCTGCACGGGGAGACCCCCGGCTGCACGGGGAGAGCCTGAGATGCACGGGGAGACCCCCAGCTGCACGGGGAGAGTCCGAGCTGCATAGGGAGACCCCTGGCTGCACGAGGAGAGTCCGAGCTGCGTGGGGAGACCCCCGGCTGCACGGGGAGAGCCACAGCTGCATGGGGAGACCCCCGGCTGCACGGGGAGAGCCCCGGCTGCATGGGGAGAGCCTGAGCTGCATGGGGAGAGCCCGAGCTGCACGGGGAGAGCTCCGGCTGCACGGGGAGAGCCCGAGCTGCACGGGGAGACCCCCGGCTGCACGGGGAGAGCCTGAGCTGCACGGAGAGAGCCCGAGCAGCATGGGGAGAGCCTGAGCTGCACAGGGAGACACCCGGCTGCACGGGGAGGGCCCGAGCTGCATGGGGAGAGCCAGAGCTACACGGGGAGAGCCTGAGCTGCACGGGGAGAGCCAGAGCTGCACGGGGAGACCCACAGCTGCACGGGGAAAGCCTGATTTCCACGGGGAGACCCCCGGCTGCACGGGGAGAGCCCGAGCTGCACGGGGAGAGCCCCGGCTGCACGGGGAGAGCCCGAGCTGCACGGGGAGAGCCACGGCTGCACGGGGAAAGCCCCAGCTGCACGGGGAGAGCCTGAGCTGCACGGGGAGAGCCCGAGCTGCATGGGGAGACCCACAGCTGCACGGGGAAAGCCAAGGCTGCACGGGGAGAGCCCAAGCTGCACGGGGAGAGCCTGCGATGCAGGGGAGACCCCCGGATGCACGGGGAGAGCCCGAGCTTCATGGGGAGAGCCCTGGCTGCACGGGGAGAGCCTGAGCTGCACGGGGAGAGTCCGAGCTGCATGGGGAGAGCCCGAGCTGCACGGGGAGACAGCCGGCTGCACGGGGAGAGCCCGAGATGCACAGGGAGACCCCTGGGTGCACGGGGAGACCCTGAGCTGCACGGGGAGAGTCCTGGCTGCACGGGGAGAGCCTGAGCTGCATGGGGAGAGTCCGAGCTGCATGGGGAGAGCCCGAGCTGCACGGGGAGACACCCGGCTGCAAGGGGAGAGCCCGAGGTGCACGGGGAGACCCCTGGGTGCACGGGGAGAGCCTGCGCTGCACGGGGAGAGTCCTGGCTGCACGGGGAGAGCCTGAGCTGCACGGGGAGAGTCCGAGCTGCACGGCGAAAGAGCCCGAGATGCACGGGGAGACCCCTGGCTACACGGGCAGAGCCTGAGCTGTACGGGGAGAGCCTGTGCTGAACCTGTCCTGGGAGTGTTTGATGGGGACGGTGTAGAGGGAGCTTTACTCTGTATCTAACCCCGTGCTGTACCTGTCCTGGGAGTGTTTGATGGGGACAGTGTAGAGGGAGCTTTACTCTGTATCTAACCCCGTGCTGTACCTGTCCTGGGAGTGTTTGATGGGGACAGTGTAGAGGGAGCTTTACTCTGTATCTAACACCGTTCTGTACCTGCCCTGGGAGTGTTTGATGGGGACAGTGTAGAGGGAGCTTTACTCTGTATCTAACACCGTTCTGTACCTGCCCTGGGAGTGTTTGATGGGGACAGTGTAGAGGGAGCTTTACTCTGTATCTAACCCAGTACTGTACCTGTCCTGGGAGTGCTTGATGGGGACGGTGTAGAGGGAGCTATACTCTGTATCTAACCCTGTGCTGTACCTGTCCTGGGAGTGTTTGATGGGGACAGTGTAGAGGGAGCGTTACTCGGTATCTAACCCCGTGCTGTAGCTGTCCTGGGAGTGTTTGATGGGGACGGTGTAGAGGTAGATTTACTCTGTATCTAACCCCGTGCTGTACCTGTCCTGGGGGTGTTTGATGGGGACAGTGTAGAGGTAGGTTTATTCTATATCTAACCCTGTGCTGTACCTGTCCTGGGAGTGTTTGATGGGGACAGTGTAGAGGGAGCTTTACTTGGTATCTAACCGCATGCTTTACCTGTCCTGGGAGTGTTTGATGGGGACAGTGTAGAGGGAGCTTGACTCCGTATCTAACCCCGTGCTGTACCTGTCCTGGGAGTGTTTGATGGGGACAGTGTAGAGGGAGCTTTACTCTGTATCTAACCCTGTGCTGTACCAGTTCTGGGAGTGTTTGATGACGACAGTGTAGAGGGAGCTTTACTCTGTATCTACACAAGTGCTGTACCTGTCCTAGGAGTGTTTGATGGGGACGGTGTAGAGGGAGCTTTGCTCTGTATCTAATCCCATGCTGTACCTGTCCTGGGAGTGTTTGATAGGGACGGTGTAGAGGGAGCTTTATTCTGTATCTAAACCCGTGCTGTACCTGTCCTGGGAGTGTTTGATGGGGATGGTGTAGAGGGAGCTTTACTCTGTATCTAACCCTGTGCTGTACCTGTCCTGGGAGTGTTTGATGAGGACACTGTAGAGGGAGATTTACAGTGTATCTAACCCCGTTCTGTAACTGTCCTGGGAGTGTTTGATGGGGACAGTGTAGAGGGAGCTTTACTCTGTATCTAACCCCGTGCTGTACCTGTCCTGGGAGTGTTTGATGAGGACAGTGTAGAGGTAGCTTTATTCTGTACCTAACCCCGTGCTGTACCTGTCCTGGGAGTGTTTGATGAGGACACTGTAGAGGGAGATTTACAGTGTATCTAACCCCGTTCTGTAACTGTCCTGGGAGTGTTTGATGGGGACAGTGTAGAGGGAGCTTTACTCTGTATCTAACCCCGTGCTGTACCTGTCCTGGGAGTGTTTGATGTGGACGGTGCAGAGAGAGCGTTACTCTGTATCTAACCCCGTGCTATACCTGTCCTGCGTGTGTTTGATGGGGACAGTGTAGAGGGACCTTTACTCTGTATCTAACCCCGTGCAGTGCCTGCCCAAGGAGTGTTTGATGAGGACGGTGTAGAGGGAGCTTTACTCTGTGTCTAACCCCGTGCTGTACCTGTCCTGGGAGTGTTTGATGGGGACAGTGTAGAGTTAGCTATACTCTGTATCTAACACCGTGCTGTACCTGTCCTGGGAGTGTTTGATGGGGACAGTGTAGAGGGAGCTTTACTTGGTATCTAACCGCATGCTTTACCTGTCCCGAGAGCGTTTGATGGGGACAGTGTAGAGGGAGCTTTACTCTGTATCTACCCGTGCTGTACCTGTCCTGGGAGTGTTTGATCGGGACAGTGTAGAGGGAGCTTTGCTCTGTATCTAATCCCATGCTGTACCTGTCCTGGGAGTGTTTGATGGGGACAGTGTAGAGGGAGCTTTGCTCTGTATCTAATCCCATGCTGTACCTGTCCTGGGAGTGTTTGATGGGGACAGTGTAGAGGGAGCTTTACTCTGTATCTACCCGTGCTGTACCTGTCCTGGGAGTGTTTGATGGGGACAGTGTAGAGGGAGCTTTACTCTGTATCTAACCCCGCGCTGTACCTGTCCTGGGAGTGTTTGATGGGGACAGTGTAGAGGGAGATTTACTCTGTATCTAATCCCGTGCTGTACCTGTCCTGGGAGTGTTTGATGGGGACAGTGTAGAGGGAGCTTTACTCTGTATATAACCCCGTGCTGTACCTGTCCTGGGAGTGTTTGATGGTGACAGTGTGGAGGGAGCTTTACTCTGTATCTAACCCCGTGCTGTACCTGTCCTGGGAGTGTTTGATGGGGACAGTGTAGAGGGAAGTTTACTCTGTATCTAACCCCATGCTGTACCTGCCCTGGGAGTGCTTGATGGGGACAGTGTAGTGGGAGATTTACTCTGTATCTAACGCCGTGCTGTAGCTGTCCTGGGAGTGTTTGATGGGCAAGGTGTAGAGGGAGCTTTACTCTGTATCTAACCCCGTGCTGTACCTGTCCTGGGAGTGTTTGATGGGGACGGTGTAGAGGGAACTTTACTCTGTTTAAAAACCTGTGCTTTACCTGTCCTGGGAGTGTTTGATGGGGATGGTGTAGAGGGAGCTTTACTCTGTATCTAACCCCGTGCTGTACCTGTCCTGAGAGTGTTTGATGGGACAGTGTAGAGGGAGCTTTACTCTGTATCTAATCCCATGCTGTACCTGTCGTGGGATTTCCTGATGGGGACAGTGTAGAGGAAGCTTTACTCTCTATATAACACCGTGCTGTACCTGTCCTGGAAGTGTTTGATGGGGACAGTGTGGAGGGAGCTTTACTTGTATCTAACCCCGTGCTGTACCTCTCCTGGGAGTGTTTGATGGGGACGGTGTAGAGGGAGCTTTACTCTGTATCTAACCCCGTGCTGTACCTGTCCTGAGAGTGTTTGATCGGGACAGTGTAGACGGAGCTTTACTCTGTATCTAACCCTCTGCTTTACCTGTCCTGGGAGTGTTTGATGGGGACAGTGTAGAGGGAGCTTTACCCTGTGTATAACCCCATGCTGTATCTGTCTTGGGAGTGTTTGATGGGGACAGTGTGGAGGGAGCTTTACTTGGTATCTAACCGCATGCTTTACCTGTCCTTGGAGTGTTTGATGAGGACGGTGTAGAGGGACCTTTACTCTGTCTATAACCCTGTGCTGTACCTGTCCTGGGCTTGTTTGATGGGGACTGTGTAGATGGAGCTTTACTCTGTATCTAACCCCATGCTGCACCTGCCCTGGGAGTGTTTGATGGGGACGGTGTAGAGGGAGATTTACTCTGGAAATAACCCCGTGCTGTACCTGTCCTGGGAGTGTTTGATGGGGACGGTGTAGAGGAAGCTATACTCTGTATCTAACCCCGTGCTGTACCTGTGTTGGGAGTGTTTGATGGGGAAGGTGTTAGAGGGAGCTTTACTCTGGAAATAACCCCGTGCTGTACCTGTCCTGGGAGTGTCTGATGGGGACGGTGTAGAGGGAGATTTACTCTGTATATAACCCCATGCTGTACCTGTCCTGGGAGTGTTTGATGGGGACAGTGTAGAGGGACCTTTACACTGTATCTAACCCCGGGCTGTACCTGTCCTGGGAGTGTTTGATGGGGACGGTGTAGAGGGAGATTTTCTCTGCATATAACCCCGTGCTGTACCTGTCCTGGGAGTGTTTTATGAGGATGTTGTAGTGGGAGCTTTACTCTGTATCTAACCCCATGCTGTACCTGTCCTGGGAGTGTTTGATGGGGACAGTGTAGAGGGAGCTTTACTCTGTATCTAACCCCGGGCTGTACCTGTCCTGGGAGTGTTTGATGGGGACGGTGTAGAGGGAGATTTTCTCTGCATATAACCCCGTGCTGTACCTGTCCTGGGAATGTTTGATGGGGACAGTGTAGAAGGAGCTTTAGTCTACATATAACCCCGTGCTGTACCTGTCCTGGGAGTGTTTGATGGGGACGGTGTAGAGGGAGCTTTACTCTGTATCTAACCCCGTGCTGTACCTGTCCTGGGAGTGTTTGATGGGGAAGGTGTAGAGGGAGCTTTACTCTGTATCTAACCCCGTGCTGTACCTGTCCTGGGAGTGTTTGATGGGGACAGTGTAGAGGGAGCTTAACTCTGTATATAACCGCGTGCTGTACCTATCTTGGGAGTGTTTGATGGGGACGGTGTAGAGGGAGCTTTACTCTGTATCTAACCCCGTGCTGTACCTGTCCTGGGAGTGTTTGATAGGGAAGGTGTAGAGGGAGCTTTACTCTGTATCTAACCCCGTGCTGTACCTGTCCTGGGAGTGTTTGATGGGGACAGTGTAGAGCGAGCTTTACTCTGTATCTAACCCCGAGCTGTACCTGTCCTGGGAGTGTTTGATGCGGTCACTGTAGAGGGAGCTTTACTCTTTATCTGACCCCGTGTTGGACCTGTCCTGGGAGATTTTGATGGGGACAGTGTAGAGGGAGCTTTACTCTGTATCTAATCCCTTGCTGTAGCTGTCCTGCGAGTGATTGATGGGACAGTGTAGACGGAGCTTTACTCTGTATCTAACTCCGTGCTGTACCTGCCCTGGGAGTGTTTGATGGGGACAGTGTAGAGGGAGATTTACTCTGTATCTAATCCCGTGCTGTACCTGTCCTGGGAGTGTTTGATGGGCACGGTGTAGAGGGAGCTTTATTCTGTGTCTCACCCCGTGCTGTACCTTTCCTGGGAGTGTTTGATGGGGACAGTGTAGAGGGAGCTTTACTCTGTGTCTAACCCCGTTCTGTACCTGTCCTGGGAGTGTTTGATGGGGACAGTTTAGATGGAGCTTTACTCTATATCTAACCCCGTGCTGTCCCTGTCCTGGGAGTGTTTAATGGGGACAGTGTAGAGGGAGCTTTACTCTGTATCTAACCCCGTGCTGTACCTGTCCTGGGAGTGTTTGATGGGGACAGTGTAGAGGGAGCTTTACTCTGCATATAACCCCGTGCTTTACCTGTCCTGGGAGTGTTTGATGGGAACGGTGTAGAGGGAGCTTTACTCTGTATATAACCCCGTGCTGTACCTGTCCTGGGAGTGTTTGATGGGGATGGTGTAGAGGGAGCTTTACTCTCTATCTAACCCCGTGCTGTACCTGTCCTGGGAGTGTTTGATGGGGACAGTGCAGAGGGAGCTTTACTCTGTATCTAACCCCGTGCTGTACCTGTCCTGGGAGTGTTTGATGGGGACAGTGTAGTGGGAGCTTTACTCTGTATCTAATCCCGTGCTGTACCTGTCCTGCGAGTGTTTGATGGGACAGTGTAGGGGGAGCTTTACTCTGTATCTAACCCCGTGCTGTTCCTGCCCTGAGAGTGTTTGATGGGGACGTTGTAGAGGGAGATTTACTCTGTATCTAATCCCGTGCTGTACCTGTCCTGGGAGTGTTTGATGGGGACAGTGTAGAGGGAGCTTTACTCTGTGTCTAACCCCGTTCTGTACCTGTCCTGGGGGTGTTTGATGGGGACAGTGTAGAAGGAGCTTTACTCTGTATCTAACCCCGTGCTGTACCTGCCCTGGGAGTGTTTGTTGATGACAGTGCAGAGGATGCTGTAAGATCATTACATCATGTCTGTTCTGGATATAGAAATAGTTATCCAGCTTAATGTCACCTTCCAGCTCTTTGGCTGTGGCCCTGTCAGTCAGGTGCATATCCAAGTGTTTATTCAATGCAGTGAGCGTTTCTCCCTCTACCCCCCTTTCAGGCAGTGAGCACTGGACCCCATCGCCATTTGGGTGCAAAACATACTCCTCAAGTCCCCCCTGATTCTTCTGTCGATGACTTTAAATCTCTGCCCCCTCTTTAATAACCCCTCTGCTCACACAAAATAGCTCCTTCCACCCACTCCACCCAGGCTCCTCATAATTTTATACACCTCAGTTCAATCTTCCCTCAACCTGCTCTGAAAACTCCAAAGTAATCAACCCCAGTCTATCGAATCTTTCCTCAACACTAAAATTCTCCAATCCTGGCAACATCCTCATAAATCCCCTCTGTACCCTTTCTAGTCAGCTCACATCCTTCCTATAAAACGGTGACAGGAGCTGTATGCAGTACTCTCGCTGTGGTCTTTGTTTAAACCTCTGTTTTATACATTTCCAGCATAACCTCCCTCCTTTTATACTCAAGGTCTTGGTTAATAAAGGCAAGGGTCCTGCACATCATCTTCACCACCTTATCCACCTGTCCTGCTATCTTCAGGCATGTGTGGATGTGCACTCCGAGGTCCCTCTGTTCCTCGATACTTCTCAGTATCCTACCATTTACTCTGGATTCCCTTGTTAGTCCTCCCCAAATCCATTAGCTCACACCTCTCGAAATTCAATTCCATTTGCCTCTTTCCTACCCACCTGAGCAGCCCATTGGTATCTCCGTGCCGCCCCCTCACAATCAACAACTTGGGTTTAAAGGTGGTGAAGTGATTCTCACCTTGTTTACCAGGCAAGTCCTCGTTGGTGCCTCATTTCTGAAAAGGAGGCTGATCTCTGATCAGAGGTCGTCTGTGGATCCTCACCTCAAGTCCTGTCCACTCCTGCTCGTGGTGGACACTGTTAACCTCTCCCTCACAGATGGGACAGATGTTGCAAAGGTGACACCTCCACGTATTTGGTACTTTTGGTGGATTACGATACAATGTTAACCTGCTGTGGGCTGGGTAAAGGGTGACAGTGAGAAATACTCTGTGCCCGCCATCCACTGCACCAGCTATGCTGCCCAAACATCTGGGATCACCCTCACCTCTGGAACCGTGCAAAAGCAGCCGGGAGAGCACATACCCTTCCCTCACTATCAGCAAATCCTCTAGCCGAGGTTTGACTGTGAAGTGTAACCTCACCCTGAGCTGTCAGCTCTGTGGATGTCCGTTCCGATTCACATCGGACACTTTGGGAGTGAGAAGACCCACAGGAGACTCAGTCATTTACAGCTTTGGATATACTCGGAATGATGAATCTCCCACGAAATATCAACCACACAGGCAATTTTCGTATCGTTTGCAAACTTCTTCATTGTGCCCCCGACATTTAAGATCATTGAGAATGTATCAGAAAGAGCAAGGAGGTCAGTCCTGAGCCCACTGGACACTGCCTTCGCTCACAAAAACACACCAACCACAACCATGACCTTTGGCCTCTTGCCACAAAGCCGATTTTGGTGTGAACTCTGTTTCTCTCGTGACTGATTTTGCTATTCCCAGAATTTTCTGTTTTTATATCTTTTATTCCCTTTTGGAACTTAGTGTCAAATTTGGTTTGATAACACATCAGTGAAGCATCTTGGAACATTTTACTTGCTGTACATGCGACCTCTGAGCTGCCATTGTGGGAGGTGATTGGCCAGTGCGCCAATTCGCCATTTTATCCAGAGGACCAAAAACACAAAGGACTCGAGTTACTTCATGCAGCACCAGGGATGCAAAATTGAAGTAGGGTGAGCTGCAATGGGACGTCCGGTTTGGGGAGGGCGGCTCACCGATACAACTTAAATGAGGCCCAGACTTCAAAATGGCTCTGGTACCTCTGCTCAGCACACAGCTGGTGGTCAAGTGGCAGTGACTGAACAAATATCTTCACCTTAGACAACTGAAGCCTCTCTGATGCATAACGTCAGTCAGAAGAAACAGAGACAGGAGTAGGCCATTCGGCCCCTCGAGCCTGCTCCGCTATTCAATACGATCATGGCTGATCTGATTGTGGCCTTAACTTCACTTTCCTGCCCATCCCCCATAACCCTCGACTCCCTTGTCGATTAAAAACCTGTAACTCAGCCTTGAATATATTCAATGACCCAGCCTCCACTGCTCTCTGGGGGAGAGAATTCCATAGACTAATGATCCTCTGAGAGAGGAAATTCCTCCTCATCTCCATCTGAAATGGGAGACTCCTTATTCTGAAACTGTGTCTCCCCACCCCCGGTTCTAGACTCTCCCATGAGGGGAATCATTCTCCCAGCACCCACCCTGTCAAGTCCCCTCAGAATCTGATATGTTTCAATAAGATCACCTCTCATTCTTCTAAACTCCAATGGGTCTAGGCCCAACCTGTTCAACCTTTCCTCATAAGACAAACCCCTTCATCCCAGGAATCAGCCGAGTGAACCTTCTCTGAACTGCATCCAATGCAAGTATATCCCTCCTTAAATACGGAGATCAAAACTGTACACAGTACTGTAGGTGTGGTCTCACCAATGCTCTGTACAGATGTAACAAAACTTCCCTACTTTTATACTCCATCCCCCTTGTAATAAACCCCAACATTGCATTTCCCTTCCTAATCACTTGCTGTACCTGTATGTGAACTTCTTGTGATTCATGTACCAGGACACCCAGATCCCTCTGTACTACAGCATTCTGCAGTCTCTCTCTATTTAAATAATATGCTGTTTTTAGTTTTCCTGCCAAAGTGGACAACCTCACATTTTCCCACATTATACTCCATCTGCCAAATATTTGCCCACTCACTTAACCTCCCTCTCTCCCTTCACAGACTCTTTTCAGCTCATCTGCTGCTGAAACCCTCATCTTTGTCTTTGTTACCTCCAGACTGGACTATTCCAACACTCCTGGCTGCTCCCCCACACTCTACCCTCTGTAAACTTCAGATTATCCAAAACTCTGCTGTCCATGTCCTAACTCACAGCAAGTTCCATTCCCCTATCACCCCTGTGCTCACTGACCGACACTGGCTCCCAGTCCAGCAATGTCTTCATTTTAAAATTCACATCCTTGTTTTCAAATCCCTCCATGGCCTCACCCCTCCCTATCTCTGTAATCTCCCCTCCAGTCCTACAACCCTCCCTATCTCTGTAACCTCCTCCAGCCCCTACACCCCTCCCTATCTCTGTAACCTCCTCCACTCCTACAAACCTCCCTATCTCTGTAACCTCCTCCAGCCCCACAAACCTCCCTATCTCTGTAACCTCCTCCAGCCCCACAAACCTCCCTATCTCTGTAATCTCCTCCAGCTCCTACACCCCTCCCTATCTCTGTAACCTCCTCCAGCCCCTACAACCCTCCCTATCTCTGTAACCTCCTCCAGCCCCACAACCCTCCCTATCTCTGTAACCTCCTCCAGCCCCTACGACCCTATCTCTGTAACCTCCTCCAGACCCCTACAACCCTCCCTATCTCTGTAACCTCCCCCAGCCCCCACAACCCTCCCTATCTCTGTAACCTCCTCCAGACCCTACAAACCTCCCTATCTCTGTAACCTCCTCCAGCCCCTATAACCCTCTCTATCTCTGTAACCTCCTCCAGCCCTACAACCCTCCCTATCTCTGTAACCTCCTGCAGCCCCTACAACCCTATCTCTGTAATCTCCTCCAGTCCCTACAACCCTCCTATCTCTGTAACCTCCTCCAGCCCCACAACCCTCCCTATCTCTGTAACCTCCTCCAGCCCCTACAACCCTCCCTATCTCTGTAACCCCTCCAGTCCCTACAACTCTCCCTATCTCTGTAACCTCCTCCAGCCCCCTACACCCCTCCCTATCTCTGTAACCTCCTCCAGCCCCACAACCCTCCCTATCTCTGTAACCGCCTCCAGCCCCTACAACCCTCCCTATCTCTGTGATCCTCTAATTTTGGCCTCTTGAGCATCCCCGATTATATTTACTCCAGCATTGGCAGCCGTGCCTTCAGTTGCCTGGAATTCTCTCGCTACACCATTCTGCCTCTCTACCTTACTTCCCTCTTCGAAGAGACTCCTTAAAACCTACCTCTTTGACCCAGTGTTTGGTCACCTGACCTAACGTCTCCTCGTGTGGCTCTGGGTCAGACGTTGTTATGTAATGTTCCCAGGAAGTTGTTGTTTGATCTCATGCTGCCCTCTTGTGGTGATTAGAGTTTTGATTCACTCTGGGTCTGAACATGGCTCATGTCAATAATATAACTCGGTCTTACAGTCACCGAACTCCAATCTATATCCAGGGTCTCTTTACCCATAGGACCATCACAGACGCCTAAACTGCAGCATTTACAGTGTGTTGCACCACACAAATGGCTGGCCAGGTTCTCGGGGGTATCAGGAGGGTAGTTGGGCGGGGTAGTCAGTGTGGGAGAGTAGTCGGGGGCAGGGGTTGGGGTGGGTGGGGTTAGTCCTGCGGAGGATTGGGCAGGGTCAGCCCTGTGGTTACCCAGGAGTTGGAAGTGGTTTGAATTCTTCTAACTTTCCCTGGGTAACTATTCGGCTAAAAGAGTCGGCGCCGCCCGAAGCCTCCGATTTAAATGGGAGCACTGGATGGCTCCAGGTGCAGGGGAATTGCCCATCGGACATTTGAAGTTCCCGGGCAATTCCTGTGCAGTCCTTGCATAGGGACTTCCGAGGGGGGGAGGGGGTCTCCCAGCGCATCTTCTGGGGTACCTCCTGGGTGCGGTCAATAGGAAGCCACACTTCAGTCAGTCTGATCTCCTGGCGCCCGTCTTTCTGCTGTTGAAGAGGAATTTCTCCAAAACTACTTCCTAAATTGCCTGAAATTTTTGGGGCTGAATTTTCAGATTGGTGTTGGGGGTTGGGGGTGGGGGTGGTGAGCCGAATAAATCCAGTCGATTTCTTCACCTGAAGAGTTGCTGGGGAAACGCATCCTTGGCAACTGCGATATCCCCCCAGCTCCAGCCGCCCTGCTCCAGAATACACCCCAACGAGCGGGGATTGGCATCAGGCAGGAATTCCCGTTCCCCCCCTCACCGACTTTCAACTTCACACCACCCCCACAACCACCCTTCACGCCTCAGGACCCACTAGGGTGGAGACGGGGAGCAGGAAATTCCGGCCTCACTCTTTACTTTTAGCTGGGAGTTTGTTTGAAAGCAAACAGGGATGTGAGAGGGACGGTACTGAGGGCACTCCGGGACTTGGAGCCTGCCCAGCAGACGGCTGCGAGTGTGGAATAGGTTTATCTGCCAACCTGGGGCAGCAGACAGGGTTCAGAATAAAACACAGCTCCGAATCTTTTCCAACAAACTATTTCTTGCGTTTATTGACAAAGAAAGCAAGATACGAACAGACAGGCTGCAGTTGTGTCTGACATCAAGTCGCAGTGTGGAGTCCAGACATCCTCTCTGCACAGCTCAGCATTTGGCAGCTACTTGTCAGCTTTCCTAGGCATTTCTCTCCCGCGGGCATCCACAGCAGCAGCTGCCCTTCCCCTGGCATCAAGGAGAAAGCTCCACGCCCCTCCAGTTCCCGGTGCCAACTCCATGTAGCCACCAGTTCTGTCCCTCTGCCCCAGGGAAGACAGGGTGTCATGTTTTCCATGCTTTGGAAGGGGACAGAATGAAATCAGCCCGATGCTAGGGCTGAGTGGCCAGGCTGCAGGAGGCCGGGAGTATCCAGCATCCAGTCTGAGACAAGGGGCCTGTCAGTCATGGACACAGGGAACTCCCAGTGCCCGAGGGAGAGACCCCACTTCAGGAGAGAGGCCTAACAAAATCCCGGGGAACCGTTCAAAGAGAAATCAAACACTGAGTTGAAACCAAAATTAAGGAAAAACCAAATCAAATCACGATGAAAACACACCAAAACGTGAAAACCAATACCAGATAACACTGGGGTACAGTACTGGTGGGGACGGGTCTGTCACTGTATAACACTGGGGTACAGTACTGGTGGGGACGGGTCAGTCACTGTATATCACTGGGGTACAGTACTGGTGAGGACGGGTCTGTCACTGTATAACACTGGGGTACAGTACTGGTGAGGACGGGTCTGTCACTGTATAACACTGGGGTACAGTACTGGTGAGGACGGGTCTGTCACTGTATAACACTGGGGTACAGTACTGGTGGGGACAGGTCTGTCACTGTATAACACTGGGGAACAGTACTGGTGGGGACGGGTCTGTCACTGTATAACACTGGGGTACAGCACTGGTGGGGACAGGTCTGTCACTGTATAACACTGGGGAACAGTACTGGTGGGGACGGGTCTGTCACTGTATAACACTGGGGTACAGTACTGGTGGGGGCAGGTCTGTCACTGTATAACACTGGGGTACGGTACTGGTGGGGACAGGTCTGTCACTGTATAACACTGGGGTACAGTACTGGTGGGGGCAGGTCTGTCACTGTATAACACTGGGGTACGGTACTGGTGGGGACAGGTCTGTCACTGTATAACACTGGGGTACAGTACTGGTGGGGACAGGTCTGTCACTGTATAACACTGGGGTACAGTACTGGTGGGGACGGGTCTGTCACTGTATAACACTGGGGTACAGTACTGGTGGGGACGGGTCTGTCACTGTATAACACTGGGGTACAGTACTGGTGGGGACAGGTCTGTCACTGTATAACACTGGGGTACAGTACTGGTGGGGACGGGTCTGTCAGCCGATAACACCAATAGTGGTCACAGAAACATAGAAACTAGGAGCAGGGAATAGGCCATTCGGCCCTTCGAGCCTGCTCCACCATTCATTATGATCATGGCTGATCATCCAACTCAATAGCCTGCTCCCGCTTTCTCCCCATACCCTTTGATCCCTTTTGCCCCAAGAGCTATATCTAACTCCTTCTTGAAAACATACAATGTTTTGGCCTCAACTACTTTCTGTGGTAACGAATTCCACAGGCTCACCACTCCCTGGGTGAAGAAATTTCTCCTCATCTCAGTCCTAAATGGTCTAACCCATATCCTCAGACTGTGACCCCTGGTTCTGGACTCCCCCACCATCGGGAACATCCTTCCTGCATCTACCCTGTCTAGTCCTGTTAGAATTTTATAGGTTTCCATGAGATCCCCCCTCATTCTTCTGAACTCCAGCGAATATAATCCTAATCGACTCAATCTCTCCTCCTATGTCAGTTCCGCCATCCCAGGAATCAGTCGGATAAATCTTCGCTGCACTCCCTCTATAGCAAGAACATCCTTCCTCAGATAAGGAGACCAAAACTGCACACACTATTCCAGGTGTGGTCTCACCAAGGCTCTGTACAATTGCAGCAAGACATCCCTGTTCCTGTACTCGAATCCTCTGGCTATGAAGGCCAACATACCACTTGCCTTCTTTACTGTCTGCTGCACCTGCATGCTTACCTTCAGCGACTGGTGTACAAGGACACCCAGGTCTCGTTGCACATTCCCCTCTCTCAATTTATAGCCATTCAGATAATAACCTGCTTTCCTGTTTTTGCTACCAAAGTGGATAACCTCACATTTATCCACATTACACTGCATCTATCATGGATTTGCCCACTCATTCAGCTTGTCCAAATCACACTGAAGCATCTCTGCATCCTGCTCACAGCTCACCCTCCTGCCCAGCTTTGTGTCATCTGCCAATTTGGAGATATTACATATAGTTCCCTCATCGAAATCATTTATATATATTGTGAATAACTGGGGTCCCAGCACCGATCCCTGCGGTACCCCACTAGTCACTGCCTGCCATTTGGAAAAAGGTCGGAATGGGTTAGTCACTGTATAACATTGGGGTACAGTACTGGTGGGGACAGGTCTGTCACTGTATAACACTGGTGTACAGTACTGGTGGGGACGGGTCTGTCACTGTATAACACTGGGGTACAGTACTGTTGGGGACGGGTCTGTTACTGTATAACACTGGGGTACAGTACTGGTGGGGACGGGTCTGTCACTGTATAACACTGGGGTACAGTACTGGTGGGGACGGGTCTGTCACTGTATAACATTGGGGTACAGTACTGTTGGGGCGGGTCTGTCACTGTATAACACTGGGGTACAGTGCAGGTGGGAATGGGTCTGTTACTGTATAACACTGGGGTACAGTATTGGTGGGGACGGGTCTGTCACTGTATAACACTGGGGCACAGTACTGTTGGGGCGGGTCTGTCACTGTATAACACTGGGGTACAGTACTGGTGGGGACGGGTCTGTCACTGTATAACACTGGGGTACAGTACTGGTGGGGACAGGTCTGTCACTGTATAACACTGGGGTACAGTACTGGTGGGGACGGGCCTGTCACTGTATAACACTGGGGTACAGTACTGGTGGGGACAGGCCTGTCACTGTATAACACTGGGGTACAGTACTGGTGGGGACAGGTCTGTCACTGTATAACACTGGGGTACAGTACTGGTGGGGACGGGTCAGTCACTGTATAACACTGGGGTACAGTACTGGTGGGGACGGGACTGTCACTGTATAACACTGGGGTACAGTACTGGTGGGGACGGGTCTGTCACTGTATAACACTGGGGTACAGTACTGGTGGGGACAGGTCTGTCACTGTATAACACTGGGGTACAGTACTGGTGGGGACAGGTCTGTCTCGGTATAACACTGGGGTGCAGTACTGGTGGGGACGGGTCTGTCACTGTATAACACTGGGGTATAGTACTGGTGGGGACGGGTCTGTCACTGTATAACACTGGTGTACAGTACTGGTGGGGACGGGTCTGTCACTGTATAACACTGGGGTACAGTACTGGTGGGGACGGATCTGTCACTGTATAACACTGGGGTGCAGTACTGGTGGGGACGGGTCGGTCACTGTATAACACTGGGGTACAGTACTGGTGGGGACGGGTCTGTCACTGTATAACACTGGTGTACAGTACTGGTGGGGACGGGACTGTCACTGTATAACACTGGTGTACAGTACTGGTGGGGACGGGTCTGTCACTGTATAACACTGGGGTACAGTACTGGTGGGGACAGGTCTGTCACTGTATAACACTGGGGTACAGTACTGGTGGGGACAGGTCTGTCTCGGTATAACACTGGGGTGCAGTACTGGTGGGGACGGGTCTGTCACTGTATAACACTGGGGTATAGTACTGGTGGGGACGGGTCTGTCACTGTATAACACTGGTGTACAGTACTGGTGGGGACGGGTCTGTCACTGTATAACACTGGGGTACAGTACTGGTGGGGACGGATCTGTCACTGTATAACACTGGGGTGCAGTACTGGTGGGGACGGGTCGGTCACTGTATAACACTGGGGTACAGTACTGGTGGGGACGGGTCTGTCACTGTATAACACTGGTGTACAGTACTGGTGGGGACAGGTCTGTCACTGTATAACACTGGGGTACAGTACTGGTGGGGACGGGTCTGTCAGTGTATAACACTGGGGTACAGTACTGGTGGGGACGGGTCTGTCACTGTATAACACTGGGGTACAGTACTGGTGGGGACGGATCTGTCACTGTATAACACTGGGGTGCAGTACTGGTGGGGACGGGTCTGTCACTGTGGCAAGACCATTTTGAGCTGATGAATTATTTTGGTGGCGCAGGCAGTAACTTGGCAGAAGATCAAATTATTTTGGTTCATGTTCCATTTTCTCTTTGGTTGAATTGGTTTGGAACGTGAACTCCCCTGATGACAGTGCTGGCATCTTCTTTATATATCTTTATGTTTACCGGACAAAACTTTGCAGGGAAATTACAGCCAGGTCTCCAATCTCTGACAAACACAGTCTGTACTGTGAGGAGCTCCGGACTGGGAGGTGATCTTCATCCTCTCCCGTGCATGGTTATCTGAACGGGTTAATACTCTTTCAAACTCACAACTCTTCATCATTCAAATCCACTGGGGCTTGGCTTCACTTTCATTCGATTGACAAGCTGAGGATTGGACAGTAAACCATCTTCAGCTCTTCAGAATTCCGGCCCACACATCTGTTCCGATTTTATACTGTCTGGAGACCATTGTTACACGGGATGGCTCTCCTCAGGGACTGACGCGAGTTCATGATAGATTCTGCTTGTAAATTGAAAAATAGATTGTTTCTTTTTGCCAGTTTAAAAATAAACTCTTGTCTGTAGGATGGATAAGTGTATTTCATCCTGGGATCCAGTGCCCCTCAAAATCCCCTCAGAAATGTCAGCTGAGTTCCTGCGGACCACCGAATGGCTTGGGCAGCAGGTGGTTTGACCAGGGAGAGGGTACACATCTCATCCAATGCTCAGTGCTTCTGCTGTAAGCTTCTCCCCAATCTGAAACACTCTACTCTGAACATTCTCATTCTAAACAGCTGTAGGGTGAGGGGCAAGTGTGAATTTACAGCTGCAGTGCTACTTCGATCAATTGTTGCTTTCGGCAGGGAGAGAGAGCACAGTTTGATCGGGATCCGAATGGCCATCTCATTCTGACATTGTGAGAAACTTGCTCTCCCCTGCCAATGTTGTTAACATGGAGTTCATGTCTCCTATTGCCATATTGGACATTCCTGTCTGCAGTGTGAGGGGATTACAGGGAGCTGGAAGAGCAGAGGATGTTTGGGGAGTGTTAGCAACAATATTTGGACTTAAAGTGCCGGGTATCAACGATGGATGCTCCTCGTCATCCAGAATTTCCCTAAAATCGATCTGGGTATGTTCAAGATCCAAAGAGTTGATGGCATGAGGCATCTGAGTGGTCGCTGTGTAAAGTGTTGAGTCTAGTTTCATGGGATCCAGCTGCTGCTGCTGAATCCCACCGGGAGCTTTTTCTCTCTGCTTTGTGAAATTCGACTTTCCGTGTTGGATTTGCATCTGGCCAGAGAAAAAGGAGCCTCCATCTCTGGGTGGGTCTTGGTGACATGGGATTAACGGAAGGTTTACGGCTCTCTTGGGACTTGCTTCTGCTGGTTTGTGACGAGGGTTTGTGTGGCTTGTTGCGATCGAGTACTGGTGCTGAGGGCTAAGGCTGCTGTGTCTGCTCCGAAGCCTTTGTGCCGGAGGAGGGTGAGGCACTATCTGAGGGCCGCCTGGGCCCATTAACATCTTTGCTTGGATTTGACTTTCCTGAGACGATGGACTGAATACATTCAGCTGACTTTGGCAGTTCCTGTAACTTGCAGCTAGGTAAGGCTGACTCTGTGTTGTGAAGCCGTTGGGAGATGACTGCATGGCTTGGGGTAGGCTGATCTCCACACTGTCAGTACTGATAGCCATTGGCATCTCCGCACTGTCGGTCTTTTGCGCTTGGCCCCACATGAGGGCCTGCTGAGATTGGATGTAGTTTCTCACCATCATCATTGGTGTGTGGGCTCCAGTCCATCTCTCTTCCCCCAGCGGAGGGCTGACTGGACTAGAGTCCATGGCTGTGCTGAAGTAGGAAGGCTGCGCACTGTGTGTTTTATCCTGGGAGTCACAGCTCATCCCGCGTGGGGTGGGCAGCATGCGCTTGGATTGGCTGAAATCTTCTTGGGCTGTTATTGTGTGCTTCAGGTTTTGGTAGGGATTTAACACTGGTGCGGACTGGTAGACCTGATCCTCCGGTTTGACTTGCTGTTGGTGGACAGGACGGAGCCTGTGGCTGTTGCTAAGCACATTGTGGGGATTTGGAATCATGCCCTCGTGATGTTGGATAAAGGCCACAGGCTGGTGGGAAGGGTGTGGGCCCTGGTTCACCTGCTTAAGGCACTGACTGAGGTGTGCTGGGCTTTGCTGGGCACTGTGCTGGTTGGGAACCTCAATGGGGCCAATATCCATGCTTCCTGAGCTGACTTTGTTCCACTGAATGGGAATATTGTTTTCCTCAGCATATAGCTGGTCATGCGACTGACTCCCGTGACTCTGACCGACATTGTAGTGCTGTTGTGTGATGTTGCTGCCCTGTTGGAAAGTCTGGGGGGCTCCCGGATTTCTGTTGCTGTAGAGATTTTGATGATGCATGTCCATGTGAGCGTGAAACCCTTGTGTTTGGCTGTGACAGACTTGGTCATTTAAGGAAGCCATGTTAACCTCCTGACAGTCTGTATATAACACAATGTCATCAGACAACTCCACACTGGACGTGTCCATGGCCACAGTTTCCATGAGGACATTTTCAGTAATGCTTGGGGGCCGGGGGGAATAGATGTGTCTGTGGAGGTTTGTTTCCAAAGCTGCAGGATGCTGTAGGCTCCTACTCCTTACCACCCTGGCAGGGTCGATGCTGTTAAACTGCTGCACCTTTGGCACCGCTTGGTCACTGACTCTCATGTGCACTGGGTCACTCACTCTTCTCCCGTTGATGCCAGTGATGTTATGGGCTCTCAGTGCACCTGCCCCATAACCAGCAAACCCACTCTTGCCGCTTTGGCATGGCAGAGCAGGAGGTGGGCAGGCTGGCACAGCCGGGCTGCAGCGATCACTCAGGAAGGATGGCCTGGCACTCCTGCCAAGCGGCTCCATGTTGGCTAATGGCGTTGGCAGTGCTGCACCTGTGGCTGCCGTCTGCTTGGCTTTGAGTTGGTACTGCTGTGCCAGGGTGAGGTCGGGTAGGCCCGGGAGCCTGGCACACTGGCCAACCTCACCGAATCGCTGCAAAGCGCCAGGAGAGCTGAGGTTGTGAGATTCGGCAGAGCTGCCATCACTGGGGCCCCGGGCCAGAGATGCTTCACTGGATCGGCGACTAGACCGGGAAAGAGAGAGGCTGGATGAGTGTTGACTAACAGTGTAGGCTGAGCTGACAGTGCTACTACACCGCTCAGTCAGCAAACTCCGTACCGCTGGATCACTGCCGGATAACTCCAGGCCAGGGGGAAGTGGCATTCCAGACATGGAGACTTCTCCAAGAGCACCTACAACCAGAAGGGGAGACAGTTCACAATATTCCATCATCATTCACAACCACACATGCTTCCCACAGGGTAACTGCAAACCCAGCTGATTGGAATTTGGTGCTACCGTCATCATTAAAACTAAACCTCCTTTTCCCCATTGTTTCCCCCTCTCTATTAAAGCAGGAGCTGGTCTCAATTCACACCAACTAAACCAGGCCAGGCTGCTGAAGGGGCAAATAACAGTCAACAAACACAGGTAGTATCCAACAGGACCATGTGTGTGTGTGAGGGTGTGGGTGTGTGTGTGTGGGGGTGTGTGTGTCGGTGTGTGTGTCGGTGTGTGTGTGGGGGTGTGTGTGTGTGGGGGTGTGTGTGTGGGGGTGTGTGTGTCGGTGTGTGTGCGGGGGTGTGTGTGTGGGGGTGTGTGTGTGGGGGTGTGTGCGGGGGTGTGTGTGTGGGGGTGTGTGTGTGGGGGTGTGTGTGTCGGTGTGTGTGTGGGGGTGTGTGTGTGTGGGGGTGTGTGTGTGGGGGTGTGTGTGTGGGGGTGTGTGTGTCGGTGTGTGTGTGGGGGTGTGTGTGTGGGAGTGTGTGGGTGTGTGTGTGTGGGGGTGTGTGTGTCGGTGTGTGTGGGGGGTTGTGTGTGTGGGGGTGTGTGTGTGGGAGTGTGTGTGTGTGTG